>NC_091462.1:100865878-100958078 GCF_027789765.1 Dendropsophus ebraccatus | reverse complement strand
CAGCCCCCGAAAGTAAGGATGAACCCCCTGCCACTCCCCAGTACTCACCTAGTCCCTTGTGGACCTTCACTGCCGGTGCCGCAGGCATACTGTCCATGGCCACCATGTCCCCGCATGTCCCGCCACATGCTCCTGGTCCCGCCGCATGCTCCTGGTCCCGCTGCTGCTGCACTCCTGCTTCACTCGCAGCTCTCCTGCTTCTCATTGGTGAGTATGCCGGGGAAGAATAAATAGATGAAATTGGGCTGGGCGGGCCAAGAAATACAATAAAGACCCACTTTTGTTTTACAGACCATCACGGTACTCAGATCAACTTCCAAAATAACCCTGATTAGGAGAATCTTAACATGGACAGGTTTCAATTTAATCTGTGTAATGCTTTATTTTTCCTGTGGGGGCACTGCAGGAAGAAAAAATGAAAATTTCACATGCTGCCCTACTGCCAACAAACTACAGCTGATAATAGTAGCATGAGACTTATTGTGTAACAAAAAAGGGACTGTCCGACTGACTTTAACAGGTTTAGAAAACATGTCTGCAGTGAGTTATGTATAACAAGTCCCAGCACAACCTAGTAATGAATACACACACAATGAAATATAGAAGGACTACAAGCTGCCTCAACATGTATAATAATAGGGGCACTGACATCTGGCTATGTATACTATATGCAGCTCCCAGAATAGCACATATGGTGGTTATACATGTGACCACTTAGAAGCTCTTCCTCCATTCTGGTCCAGCATATAGCACTGATGAAAGGCTTCTGTGATGGCCGCCCTTCTTAAATTTCCCCTTACCACAATGAAGTAGACAGATATTGTGATCTAGTAAAGAAAAGAGGAGGGATGTGTGTCTAAACATTGGGCACCAGGACTGGAAGATGGTATTTTGGTGCCTTAGGCTAATAATTGTGCTTCGCCCATCCTCATGTAAATCGCTTTAATCCCACCCTCCTTCTTCTGGAATAAACTGTTAAAGGGCATGTCCACCCAGGACTGCTTTAAAGGAGAACTCCGGGCAAAATCAATTTTTTTATATGTTAATACATAAGCAAGACAAATTCCTAATGTACACTAATTATGGGAAATGCACATATAGATCAGACAGGTTTTAATTTCTCTCAAAAAAAAAAAAAAGTGACGTCACGACCCGGTCTATATACCTGAAGGGTCCAGCAGATGGCGCAGTATATGTGAAAATTACATGTAAAACAGGGCACTTCCTAAACCACAGCCAGGAGCAATGACAGAAGTGGTAGTGCAATCAGCCCCCCCCCCCCAGGCCGCCCGATCCCATCTGCCCCCTCCTGTGCAGCGGGTGAACTCTCGTTAGTTACCATCTATGCTGTTCCCTGCTGCCCCCCTCCTGCCCCGGGCTGCCTGGTGCCGGGCAGCGGGTGAGCACTACTTATCTGACTGCACTACCACTCCTGTCATTGCACCTGGCTGTGGCACAGGAAGGGCCTGTTATCCATTTTTTACGTGTAATTTCTACATATACTGCGCCCCCTGCTGGACCCTTCAGGTATATAGATTTTTTTTAGAGAAATTGAAGCCTGCCTCATCTACTAAATTAACACTATATGAGCATTTTCCACAATTAGTGTATATTAGGAACTTGTCTAACTATGTAATAACATATAAAAATAAATTTTTTTGCCCAGAGTTATCCTTTAAGCACTATGCCTGAGACGGGCATACACTTATTTCCCATACTATGACACTCTGGTCTCAGCTGGACACCACTTCTGGGTACAGGCAGATGATGTACCAAGTCTTTAGTCTGTGTCAATTTTAAAGGGATGTCTGGTGCGAGAATAAAACTTTTGTTCACCGGCCCTGATCCACCATTGCATCTGTTTAAATGGATTCTGGTCCGTGGTGCTCTCCTCTTCTTCTTGTATCCAATGATGTGTGAACCTTCACCATAAGACTACTTTAATCCTGTACCTGATAGCACAGTTGACTTGTTATGTTGAATCTAGTAGCCACAGTTGCCAAAATTGTATTATTTTGCAGCAAGCCTTAATACAGTGTCCATAAACTTCAGCTAGTACATAAGGGGGAAAAACATTTTAAATTTTGTCACCATGTTTTTTTTAATTTTAACTTTAAATATTTAAATAGTAACAATAACTGTTTATTTTATAATGCCATCAAATTCCATACAGCTATGTCATTAGTCACATTTACTCTTAGCTTTTCAGCAGATTTTTTTTTTTTTTTTTTTTTCAGATTGTTTTAAAATGTAAGTCTTAGTTCAAATATTTTTTTTTTACTTCGACTTTTCTCAAAATATAAATCTCTGTGGTCTGATAGTGGGCCACTTCCATCTCTACTGTTGACCCAACACAGCTGCCCATCTTCGGCCTTGTCTACCATATTCCATACTGTACTGCCATTCTGCAGATACCTCTGTTGCTGCTAAGAAAAACACCACTTACAGACGCCCATATTTCCCACTAGAACTCTAGGTCAGCAACTACAGGGGGGGGGGGGGTGCAGCACCAGGCCACCTGCTATATATATATATATATATATATATATATATATATATATATATATATATATATATATATAATTTAATTTATTTATTTTCTTTTTTCTTTTTAGAAGAGTTCAGTACCTTATAATAACCACTAGGTGGTGCTTTACCTTTGCAATAGAGGACAGACAGACTGAATGTTACAGAACAATTGATTTTTAAACAGGACAAACTAGGAGCCACCTGAAGGACTGACTCCCAGGAGTAACCTGAGTATGAAGCTTGTAGGCAGTAGGAGTCTGCCCTAGACTCAGGGGTGGGACAGGTTCCCTAGTTGAGATTATGGATTCTGACAGTGTTGCACACCACAAAAAAGTATTCCTAAATTCTAAATTGCCAATTGACCATCAGGTTATCCATATCATACAAGCATATGACCAACACAATGGTAAGAATATGGGATTTGTAGTCACACAATGAAGAACCATCATTGCTACTAAAACCATCTGGACGATGATGTCATTGTGCTGCTTGTATTACAGAAAAATCCAAAAACAGCAGCAGTCAATAACCAGGTTGTACCTGGCGGTAAGAGCTTTGTTGGCTAATATCATCCATCTTTATTATTTCAGCTTTGAATACAGTTTCACTTGGACATTGTATGGCATCAGTGTATGGTACTTATATGTTATTACACCTAGCACCGTTGCTTAGTCCTTTTCAAAGGAAATGGGACTAAGCTGTAGTACCTGGCATGATCATAATGCAGTGTCCCAGAGTGGGCGTACCATGGTTACTCCTATGGTTAGCATGTGTAGGTCAGTATCTTTAGGTACGTGTATGGTCTAGGATGAAGGCTGTAGTTTTGCACTCCCACCACTTGGTGTCACCCTACACTTTACACTATTTAGCACAGCTAAAGAAGAGTTACAAAGGAGTTAATTGTGAACATGTCTGAAGTCAGGTATTCTACTGTGTATGCCACTGTATGTTCAACTGACTGAGAACCAATTCCTGAGTCCCTCCTCTTTTTCCGAGCCCATTACCAGCTACAGTCTCCCGATGAATTGCTGCCCAATCAGATAGTTTACAAGGGGTATTTAGTATGAGGTGGAGCAGGTTGGAGGATGGAATGTTTTCCAGGAATGGCCGTTCCGTTCTCAGGAAAGATCATCCCTGCCGGCACCTGCATCCGTGTGCGTCGACAACAGAACTCCCCACTGCACACTATGGAGCGAGCGGCCGATGCCGCTCGCTTCATAGTGTGCACTGACAGGGTTTTCTGCGTCCGCTTTTCAATGAATAGTGGCTGCAGAAAACCGACATGCTGTTTTTCTACGGCGCCGCTAGGGATCACAGACGGAGTGTATACCATGTGTATACACTCCGGCTGGAATTCCCTCAGCCTGCAGCACAACGTAAGTTCCGTACCAATGCAACAACGGCTGTGATTAGTACAGAACTTTCGTTGTGTGAACATAGCCTAAGAGTGTACTAGAGTTGTTCCTGCAGAGTAGCGCTTTCCAGGGCATTATGGGAAACATATACTGTATTAGAGACTTTCATTCCAAGTATGTTCAGTCCTAGTCATGTCAGGCTATAGTCTTCTGGGGTGAAGCTGCTGTAGGCCGGCAAGCACCAGGAATCCTATCCACACTGGAGGCCTATCGTCTCGTCTTCTTCTAAAATACTGCAAAAGTCTGCAGGAGGTACTATGAATATCAGCAGTTAGGTAAGTGGAACTAAAGCCAAGAACTCTGCTGCCACACGCTAAGTGTAATAAGGGTTCTCCCCAATGCTAGAGCTTTACCCACTGGGTAGGGCCTGTGTTTCTGGATTTATGTCACTTGGTGCCCACAGACAGCATTAGGCGGAAGGTCAAACCCTCTCTTACACCCACACAGCTGAGTACCTGAGTATCTGGATGGGATGCCTCTCTCTCTCCCCACCTTGCAGGCACCTTTAAGAATTTCTCCCCCCATTTCAGTAAATGATTACACCTTTTTAACTCTATCTAGGACCACATCCACCTTTAATGGGTGTGTGGTGGTATATCCAGAGATGGGCATATACCACTCCTGGCCACCGTAACACATGCCTAAGTAGTACACTAACACCTGCCATAGCTAATGACACTTGTCTCCCCTGGGTTACTGTAACTGTATGGTGCTGTACTTGGATAAATGCCTGGTGCTTAGTGGTAGCACTGTTGCTGTGCAGCACTGGGGTCCTGGGATTACATCCAACCAAGGACAACACGACCAAGGAGTTTGTATGTTCTCATGTTTGTGTGGGTTTCCTTCAGATACTCTGGTTTCCTCCCACACTCCAAAACATACAGATACTGAAGGTGAATTTTAAGTTGTTAGCCCTAATGGGGACAAGGATTGTTGTGAGTGGTGACAAGCTATGTAAAGCATTGTGGAATACATTGGTACTATATAAATAAAGGAATTATTATTAAACAGCGCCACTCTTGTCCTTAGTCTGTGTGTGGTATTGCGTCTCGGTTCCATTGAAGTGAGTGAAGCTGAGTTATAATAACGTACAGAATCTGAGGACAGGTGTGGCGTCATTTTAGGAAGAAAGCACTATGTGGAAAATTTATCATTTGCGCCATTTTTTGTGAATATTTTTGTCACTGTGCATTTGGTTATACGTTCCCAGCCAAGTCAAGTATTTATGAAAATTCGTATGTTGGTTCATAAATCACCTGATGTAACGTCCGTGGCACAGTGCAAGCTGGACGCGAAAAGTATTTGCACTTTTGCTGTGCAGCAAATCTCCGCTACCCTGGGACTGGAATACAGAAGCGAATGAACGTATGAAAATTACAAAATGCTCACATGATAAATCACGGCTAACAAAATTCATAGGAATAACCACACCCACAAGAAAAGGAAAAAACAGGCGCAAGTGCCGCTACATCGCTTAGTAAATTCCACAAAGGTCTGTGCATATCACACATACTAGGGATGGTCCGAACCGAGTTCGGTTCGGGTTCGTACGAACCCGAATCCTCGGTGATGATTCCCGCTGTCTGCCCGCTCCATGGAGTGGGCGGATCCAGCGGGAGGACCGCCTGGAAAACTGGGATACAGCCATATCCACAGGCTGTATCCCAGTTTTCAGGGCGTTACTCCCGCTGGATCCGCCCGCTCCACGGAGCAGCCAGACAGCGGGAATCTGCTGCCGAGCGTTCGGGTTCATACGAACCCGAAACTCGGCAGGTTCGGACCATCCCTAACACATACGCCAAAAAAATGCTAAGAAGCACAAGGTACGCTGCTTGATACAGGTCCCCCTATATGTTTATAATCCTGGACAAACCCTTTCAGCTATGCTGGGGAATGACTCAGACCCTAACAGATCTGAAATAGATGGCCCATAGTAAAGATAGGACATTAGTCCTGGAAAATCCCTTTAAGATTAAAGGGGTTATCCAGCGTTAGGAAAACGTGGCCACTTTCTTCCAGAGATAGCACACCTCATGTCTCCAGGTCAGATGTGGTTTGCAGTTAGGCTTCATTCACATCAATAGAACTGAGTTACCCCTTTAAATGAAGGCTTGTGCACAACTAGTGGTCATAACTGGTACTGCGCGTTTTACATTTTTTTGGAATCAATATTTTGTCTTGTTTCTGGTTTCAACATAATGACCGGCATTACACAGATTCATTGTTGTATGGCTGTATGACATACTGCTTTCTATGGCTCTATTGCCCTATAAATGATAATCTATGTAAACTCCCCATGTAGACGTGCATTCAGAACATAATAATAGGCTACGCCATTGTATATTACCTCCTTTTCAGCTGTCACACTCATGATACACCACCTCATCTGTATGATCACATACAAGCCCAATTGACATACCTGTAATACTTCATCTATGATCTCACACAGCCGTCCAAAGAACGTCCATCATTCTGATGGTGTGTGAACATTGCCTAAATGTTGCTGTCAATTTGATTGAAAATGGACATGATGCCACAGTTACTTTATTTATTTCAAGCGTTGCCTATAGGTCTTCCTGTGGTCTTTTTACGGAAAGTACAAGCTAAGTTTATGACCTTTATTTGGGGAGGTTAAGGTTGCGCGATAAACTTACGAACGTTGTCTCGCTTAAAAGAGTGTGGCGGAGTTGGACTACCAGACCCCAAAATATGAACCCTACACACAAACTTTCATTTTTAAACACCGCTTTATTAGAATCTGTTTCCTCCTACACTGGATCACAGGAAAGGGAGATGTAGGCTTCCATTACGAATGAAGAGTAGGCTTAGGCTTTTTAGGTTCACTCACTAAATGGCGATAGCCTATGGTGCTCAGAAGAAGAACTACAATCTGCTCTCGAGGTGGTATAGATGTCCAGAATTATCACATACAATTTATCCTGCAGTCCCATAGGTATGTTGGCGTCATGGAGCTGAGAGGGGAACAATTCTTCATATATGGCCGGAGTGCCCCGTGATTCAATTATTTTGGCACCAGATTTCGCGAAAGGATCATGGACTCTCCTATAGATTTGTCTTTGACGGTTGCGTTGTTGACCATCCTCCGTGGCACAAAGTCCTCCATTAAAAGGCTTGCTGCGCTATATTTTGTTGCGAACAGTAATGCCAAGACAATGGAAGAGTAACAACCCTCCTACTATAGTAGAATGTATTCATGAGGTCTATATCATTAAAAGGATGGAGGAGTTGTTCGCTGAGGACTATGGGAATCAAAGTAGATCCCATGGGACTTGGGCCCCATGGAGTCAACTCTTGGAATCACAATTTATCCATTCGCTGTTGAGTTGAATATTAGTAGGCAATATATCATTTATTGTTATTTTCTTCCTCTTTTTGTGTGTGTGTGGGGGAGGGTGGTAAATATATGAATGTACTCGTTTAGGACATTGTATACTAATTGAATATTTTAGTAATGAGATCCATTGGTTATGGATATTAGTGGTTTTTAATGTATGGAAAATTATGAGCAATTGTCCTAACGATGGCTTGTCTGTATTGGGTTATGTTTGTACATTTTTGTTGTTATAAATTTAATAAATAAAGGTTGAAAAGAAAAAAAGTTTAAAAAAAAATATAAACACATCCTTCCTATAGTAATAATTCATATCATATTCATATCTTTTCAGAGTTTCTAGACTACCAGTATGACACGGATTCCGTGTTGGAGAATTCCTCCAGTTTCACTCCGTGTGAACAGAGCCTAAGGTGTGTTACTCAGTGTTTACCAACCTGAGAATCACCGGCTGTTAGAAGACTACAACTCCCATCATGCCATGACAGCCAAAGGCTGGGAAACTGGAGTTTGTAGAACACTGGGCCAGAGCCTTTGGCTCCTGACAGGCCTCTGTGTGGGTTTATTGTATTTCGGTTCTCAGCTGGAGGGGAAACAGTCAGCATTGCCTGTGTCAGTGAGAAGTATTCTCCCCCGCTGACAGGCGCAGCCCCTACAGCCATGTTGAGTCTGAGCTGGTTTAGTGCAGGGCTTACATTATTTACTGGATCTAATAATAAAGAAATGTCAGATGCAAAAATGTCGTGTGAGCAGAAAGGAGGGCACAGGACCATGGGTCAGGCCTTGACGACAAAGGAATGACGACAAACACTGCAGAACATTGCTGCGAGCTCTATATACATTAATTTCTCCATCTTTCTACACAGGAGTACGTGCAGCGATTCTCCTTACTGTCCTGTAGGTGGCAGCAGCAGATATTAGCACTACCTTATCTATGGCCTCCAAGATCTTCGGTTCTATCTACATCGACATAAACAGACATAACAACACCATGCTTTATGAAATCTCATTCTGTTTCTTTGAATCCTATGTATTATGTACTTTTTGTACTTTGCACTCTGGTTAATCAATCCATATGTATATTATAAAAGACTAATAAAATATATGAAAATGGAAATCCCAATCTGTGTGGTAAAGGAGGTCTACTGGGATGGATGGCACTGTGATGATGATGATGAGGGTTGTAGTTTTTATGTGTGGCAGTTTAGTCACAATCTGGTCACAGCTTGTCACAGACTGGTCACAATGGCTGCTTCTTTTCACCAGACCTTCCAGGCTCCTTGGGCTGGCACAGTCATGGGAGAGTTGCACATACATTTGATGGTGATGGTAGTCCCCTCAAAGCGACAATTTTGGCTTTTCTGCTGCAAATTTAAACAGCAGCCCTAGACATACCTAGATACCAGCAGTGAACATATTGCATACATGACTATGTACCAACATTAAAATTATCTCATACAAAACTACATACCAGCAGTGAATATATCACACACACACAACTATATACCAGCAGTGTATACTATATATTACACACATAACTATATATCAGCATTGAATACATTACATACAGAACAAAATACCTGCAGTGCATATACTGCATATAGACAATAAATATAATGCATACAGAACTGTATGCCTGAAGTGTATACACTACACACATATTAGGGACATCCCCAGTGTTGGTCACATATGGCGACCCCAGTCTTAGAGTTCCCCTAAAAGTGCCAGCCTTAGACCCTCTAATAGTGCTGGCCTCATACCCTCTAATAGTGCCAGCCTCGGTACCCCTGTAAGTGCTGCAGTGTCCCAGAAGCCCATTTCTCATGTTGCTGAAGTGTACTGTTACTGTCATGTAGGGGGGAACACTCTATTGCTTTAGTCACTGCTTTATATATACATTTTATGTTGTGTCATGATTTCCACTGTATTTCTATGTCTTATTATGCTTTCTATTCATTGACATGTAGTAGAACACTGAATGATCTGCCACCTGCTTTCAGAGACCATATGTCTGGGTCACCTCCCACTTCTGGCCCTATTAGGCCCTGCCATAGGTCTCTTCATTCCCCTGAGCCTATACCTACTCAAGTCACCTCTCTCTTCATCAATGCGAGACCTCTCCGTGTAGTATAAAAGGATGGTTAGCGCAGGCCTGTGGTTCTAATCAGTCTGTTGTCTTAGAATGTTCCTGTGCAAAGTTCCAGCTGTATCCATAGCCAGAGAGTCTTCCTATATTTTTTAATAAAGTTATATTGTTTTGTAGTATAATTTTATACAAATAAATGTATAGTAACTTGAAAATTCAAAGAAAAACAGATTAGAAAATAAAATAAATAAAATGTATAGGTTTTTTTTTACTTATATATATACTTCTTAAGACTAGCAGCAGTAAGGGGCACTATGGCCCCCTCTGCTGTCACCATCGCTTGTGTCAGAAACTGCAGGGTTGTCTAAGCCCTGCAGTTCCCAATCTCCTGCTCTGATCAATCGCTTCTTATACTTACATACAGTACCCGGCTGCCCGACATGATCGCCTTTTCACAGTGAGTGCTGATTGTTAGTGGTTCTAGGAGGAAGGGAGGGGGGAGTTTACTGGGGATTCTTTTAAACTTACTGAAAGTAACGCCCATTCCAGGATGCTACTTTAACTATCCAGAAGGGGCCTGGTCACTTAAGCCAAATGGTCACTCAGAGGCCATGCTGACTCAAATGCTCCTTCAGTTATTAGTGCAATGGGCAGCAGAGCACAAGCCGCTTCCCTGCCCCATCAGTGAAGTAAGGAGCTTAAAGGAGAAGTCCGGAGAAAATTAAAATATTGTATAGCCCCCCAAAAAATTTATACAAATCCCCAATATACACTTATTACGGGAAATGCTTGTAAAGTGTTTTTTTCCCTGCACTTACTACTGTATCAAGGCTTCACTTCCTGGATAACATGGTGATGTCACTTCCTGGATAGCATGGTGATGTCACTTCCTGGATAAAATGGTGATGTCACTTCCTGGATAACATGGTGATGTCACTTCCTGGATAACATGGGGATGTCACGACACGACTCCCAGAGCTGTGCGGGCTGTGGCTGCTGGAGAGGATGATGGCAGAGGGATGCTCAGTGTTCCTCCAGTGCTCATCCTCTCCAGCAGCCACAGCCCGCACAGCTCTGGGAGTCGGGTCGTGACATCACCATTTTATCCAGGAAGTGACATCACCATGTTATCCAGGAAGTGACATCACCATGTTATCCAAGAAGTGACATCATTTTATCCAGGAAGTGACATCACCATGTTATCCAGGAAGTGACATCATTTTATCCAGGAAGTGACATCACCATGTTATCCAGGAAGTGACATCATTTTATCCAGGAAGTGACATCACCATGTTATCCAGCAAGTGAAGCCTTGATGCAGTAGTAAGTGCAAGGAAAAAGCACTTTATAAGCATTTCCCATAATAAGTGTATATTGGTGATTTTGTTTTCCATTTCTCCCCCCGGAAACATTGCATGACTATGGGTGGGGGGGGGGGGGGATGGAGGGCAAGGTTTCGATTGCAATGTGATTTTGGAAACATATCCTCACAAAACCTGCCGATCTGCAATATAATGGCAGTGTATGAGGGCCCTATTACACGGAAAGATTATTGTGTGAAAAATTGTTATATTGTTCAAATTTAAGCAAGAAAATCTTTCTGTGTGTATGCAGCAATGATCAAGTGACCAACAAAAACTTGTTGCTACCGGTATGTGGTTGATCGCATTTTTTAGGCTGACCATAAAAACATTGTTAATCTTTCGCAAACCTATGTACACATTGGTCGCTCTTGAGATCGTTCGTAACCCAGAGTGTATAAACAATTGTAATTACCGACTATCGTTTTGTGTAATATCGTGATTGATTTCAGGTCGTTTGTAAAAGTGCTCGTTTGGAAATAGGGGCAAACAGGACATCACTTCAAACCATACCTCCAGATGCATACCACATTCAGAGCTGCGTATAGAGGACATGGTAACAAAAATAAACATTGATTGCATAAAAAGCAATGAAATTCAGCTACCAAAATATGAGGCATAAGTCTAAACATCACACACACACACACACACACATACATATGTACATGCAGTGTCCCAGAGCGGGTGTCCTCTGCTTTATCTATGCAAGTATATGTCAGTACCAAGTCTATAAATGCTCTGGGGCTGAAGCCTGTAGTATGCTGTTCCCACCACTGTATGTCACTGTATTGTTTGCACGGCTGAAGGAGAAACTGTATTAAGGGTTAACTGTGTACTGTGTTTACTATATGACTCATGTCATTGAACAATGAATTATGTCTAACCAATCTGTGCGTCAGCTACCTCAGAGGTCACTAACCTATTACAGAGGGTTATCATGGTTTCCTTACCCAATTAGATCTTCCCTGAAGAGCCATACATATAGTATATCCAGAGAACCTACTGCAGTTTGTATCTAGGGCCTGGTCCGAAGGCCAGTACCCCTGTGCAGGATCGTCAGAGACTGTCTTCTTTATTACAAGTATTCCCAATCTAGCCATGTCTGGCTGGAGCACCACACAGTGAGGCTGTGGTAAAAGGCGGAATTAACCCTATCCACGCTGGGCGACTGTTCTCCTTCCTCTGACCACTGCACAAGTTTGCAAGAGGTATTTCACAAGTCAATAGTTTAGCTAAGTTCAGTTTTTAAGCCTACTGCAAGCTGCTAGGTTTCCTAAGGAGTTACCCTAAAAGCTAGCTTTTTCACTAGGTGGGCCTGCGTCCCTAATCCTGTGTCACTCTGTGTCCACAAGATAGCACTTTCCCGTGGATATAGGACTTTTCTGTCACAGTCCCAGCTAAGAGTCAGGAAAGGACCATAACCTGGAAAGGAAAGGTTACCCCAAGTTCTAAGTCACCATCGCTGATCCTAACAAAGGGTTAATTAATACAGAAAAATTGCACTGAATGTTACATAAAACATATTAAAAAAAAGAACTAAAACACTGTATGGTGGCATTATTTAGTAACCATTTAGTCACCCCCCTCCCTAATCAGACACAGTTAGGCACAGTATAAACACACAGGTTGCAAAACTACAACTCCCATCATGAACTGTCAGTAAGGCATGGTGGGGGTTGTAGTTCTAAAATCTGGAGGGCCAGGTTTGGATGATGTGTAATGGTGGCACTCTACTATTGAGTTGTACCAGAGATGGCTGATACAAGGAGATAGAAGGGGAGCTTGCTCACTGCATAGAAAAACTGCAGAGTGATAGCATGTGGCAGAGGGGCTGTTGGCCCACTCTAACGTACAGACCTGGTCACAATGACGAGTTGTGACCCTATCACTACGCCACGATTACTTAGGTATTATATAGTGGCATTATATCGTTATATAGGATACTATATACATACAATATAATTTGTGCACTGTATGGCAGCATTTTAAAGGACTATTCAGATTGGGCTATTATCTATAAACTTTTGTATAATATAATTGTATATTATTTTCTGTGCTATTTCTTTTGTGTAATGGGGCCCACAATGTTTTTGCCTTCAGGCCTCCACAGACACTGATTAGGACATTTACCAGAAGAAGAATGCCGACACCGCGTGTGATATTCAGAATATCGTCACGCCACTTAGCTAACAATTACGTCCAGATATATATGCCTCTTAACAACACACAATAAAAATGATGTTTCCTGACAATTATAGGGGGCTTGAGGTCCATCTGATCAACCAGTGATTGAAGTGATCAGGGTTCACACTACGTATATTTCAGTCAGTATTGTGGTCCTCATATTGCAACCAAAACCAGGAGTGGATTAAAAACACAGAAAGGATCTGTTCACACAATGTTGAAATTGAGTGGATGGCCGCCATTTAATGGCAAATATTTGCTGTTATTTTAGAATATCGGCTGTTATAATGGCCGTTATTTACTGTTATATGGCGGCCATCCACTCAATTTCAACATTGTGTGAACAGATCCTTTCTGTGTTTTTATTCCACTCCTGGTTTTGGTTGCAATATGAGGACCACAATACTGACTGAAATATACGTAGTGTGAACCCAGCGTAATATGTACCAACTGCCTTTAAAGGCAAAAATAAATATATTTATATATATATATATATATATATATATATATATAGAGAGAGAGAGAGAGAGAGAGAGAGAGAGAGAGAGAGAGCGAGCACTGGACTGCATGCAGAGTCAGCTCTGCTACATCTGTATGATTGTCGAGTGAGCTGTGTTATGAAACCTGTTGGCTTTGATGGGAGTGTGAGCACAGGGAGGGACAAGGCAGTTTGACAAGTTAGTCATAGTCAGTATTAAAATATGTCAAAGTACTAACCCGCGGCTGTAGCTCTGGCACAATGCAGATCAGAGGAGAACGGGAGGTGAAGAACTTAAAATGAACAACCCAACATGACAGAAAAAAATGCACAAGCTTACAGATTTACTCAGACATAGACATGAGCTTTAGAGGGTAAGCTACTGTGCGGCCGCTTCTCTCACCCTTCAATAAATAGTCAGTTTATCCATCATCCAATATTTTAAGTTTATTACTCAGCAGCCTCACATTACTCAAGCCGCCTACTGATTTTACTGGACACCATGTAATTCTTTGTTTCCACTGAGGTGGCGCTGTAGAAAAATGAAACGCTTGCTTTTAGAGTTTCACAACAGAACACAGCCGATCACTGGGGGTCCCAATAGAGGGAGGACCTGCGATCAGCTGATTTATAGAAGATCCGTTTATTTGAAAATTTTATTTGTTGAAAGTGGAGACTTATCAAGTCAGTTGATATGATTTTTTTTTTAATTACATTAAAATATTTAAAAGGTAAAATTACCTAAATACTCCATTGAGGAAAGGGATAGCTTTAACCTCTGCTGATCAAATTGAAGAGATATACCCTTGCAGCCTCCTGGCAGTGCCCCTGAATATGGAAGGACATAAGAAACCAATATACAGTATATTTACTAAGCAAATGGAACTGGATAAAGGTAACTTACTGCTGAGACTCTTAGCAATTATCTGTAATGGACCTGGTAAGTGCTCAATTTTTATGCAGTGCCCCCACAGGGGAAATTAGGCATTACACCATGCATTAAAACCTATGGGCCACCTTTTTGCCTATTGGACATACTGGGTCCTCCAGAAAGACGCTATGTATAGCTGTTCTCCACTCTGGCTAAGGTGTTATGTATATTGCCTTCCCCCCCCCATCCTCCAATAAGGTGTTAGAAAATTAGCTCCACCTACTGTATTATATACATGGCTAATCAAGTCCCATAGGGGGCAGGGATTGACTGTTTATACAGAGTAAAGTAGATAGACGGATCTGTGCACTATGCTGATGAGGACCAAAAGACTGAAGATGGAAATCCCTGGGTGGTTACCTGATACCCATGTTATACCATAGAGCTTCTTCTGGAGGGGGATTTACAGGATAACCATCTATATAGTACTAGATACCAATACTACTAAATACTGTAGCACTAGAAACCTATAGAAATTCTCTTGATTCTTAGGTCGAGGGTTTAACCACAGTGATGCCTCAGGTAGTTCCTGACATTTAAACCAGTTATGATTTATGATTTATAATGCATTTCTGCCCATCCTACAGCTCCAGGCCACGAGTTTGGTTGATTAATTCATTATTTGTAATTATTTTCCCACCACAAGAAAGTCAAACGAAGATACCCAGATTATACCAGTATGGTACAAATTACTATATATAGGAAGATACCCATGTTATACAAGCATGGTACAAATCACAGAATACAGGAAGATACCCAGGTTATACCAGCATGGTACAAATCACAGAATACAGGAAGATACCCAGGTTATACCAGCATAGTACAAATTACAGAATACAGGAAGATACCCAGATACCCAGATTATACGAGCATGGTGCAAATCACCATATACAGGAAGATACCCCGGTTATACCAGCATGGTGCAAATCCATATATACAGGAAGATACCCAGGTTATACCAGCATGGTGCAAATCACTATATACAGGGAGATACCGAGATTTTACCAGCATGGTGCAAATGGCTCCAACAGGAAGATACCTAGGTTATACCAGCATGGTACAAATCACCATATACAGGAAGATACCCAGGTTATACCAGCATGGTACAAATCACTATATACAGGAAAATACCCAAGTTATACCAGCATGGTGAAAATCTCTATATACAGGAAGATACCTACAGTATGTTATACCAGTATGGTGTAAATCACCATATACAGGAAGATACCCAGGTTATACCAGCATGGTGCAAATCCCTATATACAGGAAGATACCCAGGTTATACCAGCATGGTACAAATCCCTATATACAGGAAGATACCCAGGTTATACCAGCATGGTACAAATCACTATATACAGGAAGATACCCAGGTTATACAAGCATTATGGAAATCACTATATACAGGAAGATACGCAGGTTACACAAGCATGATGCAAATCACTTGCCATGTGAAAAAAAAATTAAAAGGAAGGCAGGAGGGAACTCAGGGAAAAATGCCTTTTGGCGGGGTCCCGGAGCTTTGTGTGGTGTCCCACTACTATTGTCCTATGCACCTGTCACAAAGTTTTATCCTCAGGTTAAGTGGTGATGAGGTATTCTAAAGTTTCAGCATTAGGTGTCAGTGCTTCTTTTAAGTATCTAGTCTTATATGCACAGCTGAAGATAGTAATGGGTTAATGTTGTTATTGTGCAATGTGTTTTGTGCTGACCAATAGGAGGTGCTTGCTCCCTACACACACTCACCCTCTGTAGGAGGAATTAGTTAGCTCTGTGTGGGAGGAAGTTAAGTTCAGTTAAGTCTAGTCACCTAAGTGAACAGATGCAGCTAGAGACCAACAGTTTGTTTACTACCACTACTTTGTCTATTATGCATTGCTAAACACACTGAGGTAGCCAATTAAAACCCTGACCCACGCCAGGAACATGTCTACAAAAAGCAGGGCAGTATGCTGACAACAGAGGAACTAGCATCAATAGGACAAAGCAGCCAGTACAGAAGGCCTATGTATCCTATCGCGCAGTGCAGGTAACAGGAACACCTCGGTCACCTAGCTTCACCCAGATCACCACGGATAGGGCTTGTACTACCCTACTGGGACGGGTTTGACGATACCAGGGGGCAGAAGGTGGTCAGACTAAGTCTATACACAAGTACAAGTAACTCTTCACTACAAAGATATCTCCAGGTTCCAGCAGAGTACATTGCTACATTGGGTTGGGGCTCCTCTGGCCAACTCCTCTCCTCTGCTACACTCTACTCTATAAGCACTGCTACAACTATCTCTCTTACGTCTTCTAAAGCACTTTCTCCAAGCTTAAAAGGACAGGCTCTCCAGAGCGTGTAAAGATTTATCTATTCTGTGCTGTGAAACGTGTACTGTTGTATTGAAAAGCCTGACAGTAAAACTGTTATATATTTATGCTACTGAGATTCTGTCATCTTCTATCCGCACCGGCACCTACTGTATGCACACAGCACCACACACCTTGGGTCATTTTTCCTTTCTCCGTAAGTTTCGGTACCGATAGTCCAGGTGGGTCAGTTGCCACTCAGGATTGCCGTGACAAGAGCCCAAGGGACCCGCAACAAACCGGCAAGTTACCAACCATTTGGGGAACACAGTAAGCCACTATACGAAGCAGGTACCAACATCAAACCTGTGTGCTGGATTGGCATTGGCATCACGACACTAACATCACCGGCTGACACAAGCAAACATCTGCACCTCACCACATCTAGCACTTCACCTGACTCTGGTGAATAATTCCTGTCATTTAAATAATGCAGTAGCCATTCTTTTTTGTTTTTCGTTTTGTGCGTTTATTTCATAGTCTGTGTTTAGTTGATACATGATGATATATGTAAGTTATTACAATATTATATATGATAATACGTCAGCTGTGAGCCTTGTTGTACGCTCCATCAATAAAAAATAAAAAGAAAACAGTTTTCATTAGAAGACACTGGGGAGATTTATTACTGTATTTTCCGATGTATAAGACGACCCCTGACTTTTAAGAAGATTTTCAGGGGTTCGTCTTATACGCCGAAAAATGTTAACCCCTGCCTGACCACAGCAGGGTTTACCAGCTGGAGCCCTGCTGCAGTCAGGCAGGGGTTAACTGAAGTGGGAGGCTGGAATCTTCCCACCTCCTGACTCCCCCTAGCTGCAGGGCCCCCACTAAAAAAAAAACAAAACAATGAACTCACCCATTTCTGGCAGCTCCTCCCGGCAGCCGTGCCTTTCCCCTCATGTTCCCGGCCCAGGCAGTGTGATGCAGACACTCTGCCTGCATCGGAGGTCCCAGAAGCTCTCCCGGCAGCCAACCGTCTCATTGGAGAACCTCGGAGACGCTCGGGTGCCGGGAGAGCTTCAGGAGAATGGCAGATGCGCTGAAAGTCCCAGAATCCTCTGCCACTCTCGCAAAACTCTCCCAGCAGCCGTGCATCTCCGAGGTTCTCCAATGAGACGGTTGACTGCTGGTAGAGCTTCTGGGACCTCCGATGCAGGCAGAGTGTCTGCATCACGCTGCCTGTGCCGGGAGCATGGTGACAGGCGAGTTGAATTGTATTTTTTATAGCGGTCGCCGCATACGGTGGGGATACATCCATTTTTTAGCTCCCCCACCGTATGTGGCGGCCATTCCCGGTGTATAAGACGACCCCCGGCTTCTTGGCAGATTTTGGGGGGTTAAAAAGTCATCTTATACCCCGGAAAATATGGTAAGTTGGGCACTGTGCACATGGAGGGAAACCCACACCTGCTCAGAGCTGGGGTAGGTTTCCTTATCATTTTACCGCTAGAAAAACGATTAATTCACATCCCCCGCTCCGCCCCCTCCCCGCCCCCCTGGCACAATGGGGCGTAAAATGGCCCGAGGCAAATATTTTTTCGCAAACCAGGCCTTTGTGAGTAAATATATTTGCATCAGGCCATTTTACACCAAAAAATACTACTTTTTTGCATGATAAATCCCCCCCCACCCCAGTGTTTATTTGCCCGTTAGATTAGCGGTGCAATTGGAAAAGAAATTGATGTCAGTGAGATGGTGGGATAACCATTTATTATACTCCATACCTATTCGTTTGTAAGTGACTGATATACTTGGTCTGGTGGAACCTGGTTGTGTATAGGCAACGGTGAAGTGTGGACTGACCTCAATTTAAGTACCAAGCATCAAAGGGAGCCACGTCAGATTATTGTTAGGATTCTGAGACAACCAGCAGGTAAGATAGCCATGAGGTTTATTGTGCCCGGACAAGACGGACAGCAAGTTCAGATTTGCAAGATTTTTTTGTACGAAAATTAGCAGTAGAAGGTTGACCAGGTTGAGAGTAGGTGGGGGGAAGTCGCCTGCAGCGCAAAGCATAAAAATGGACTGCGTGGTAAGTGGTTTATGAGACTATTGTGTTGGACAGTGGAATGAAATGGTTTAGGGAGGTTCATGAACTGTGAATATATGGTATATGGTGTATGGTGGAGGATAGGGAAGAATGGCAATAGAATACACTGAAGATGTGTATACAGGGCGATGTATACAGCTGCACATATACTGTATAATCTTGTGGTGAAAATACTAAAACTTCTTTGTGGTGAAAACAGAAAACTTCTTTTATTTCCCCATCATGTGCGATGTTTTCTCATTAGAGTCTTTCTCAAGGCCTATTCTGCCTATTCCTTCGAATTTATTGTCTATAGCAAGTGAAGCCTTGAGTCCAGTTTCCCAGTGGCTGTGCACCCGCTTAGCTGGAAGCTATTACCTGCTATAAAGCGTTCACAGTGCTGTCTAGAACTATGGGGGACATTTATAAAACCAAGGTGTGCGACAGGGAGAAGGCGTAGATTCACCCCTTCTCCGTGGCGTATGCCTGCCGTATCCCCCTCAGCCCCTCAGCCATACAAACAAGTATCCCTCCAGCAATACAAACAACTACCCCCCAGCCATACAAACAGCTACCCCCGATCCCCCAGCCATACAAACAACAACCCCCTCAGCCATACAAACACATACCCCCCTAGCCATACAAACACATACCCCCCTAGCCATACAAACAAGAACCCCCCAGCCATACAAACACATACCCCCCTAGCCATACAAACAAGTACTCCCCTAGCCATACAAACAAGAACCCCCCAGCCATACAAACACATACCCCCCTAGCCATACAGACAAGAACCCCCCAGCCATACAAACACATACCCCCCTAGCCATACAAACAAGTACTCCCCCAGCAATACAAACAAGTACCCCTCAGCCATACAAACAAGTATCCCCCCCATCCCCCAGCCATACAAACAACTACCGCCTCAGCCCCCAGTCATACAAACAACTACCCCCCAGCCATACAAAAAGGAACCCCCCAGCCATACAAACAAGTACCCCCCAACCATACAAACAACTACCCCCTAGCCATACAAACAACTACCCCCCATCGCCCAGCCATACAAACACATACCCCCCTAGCCATACAAACAAGTACCCCCCCAGCAATACAAACAAGTACCCCTCAGCTATACAAACAAGTATCCCCCCCATCCCCCAGCCATACAAACAACTACCGCCTCAGCCCCCAGTCATACAAACAACTACCCCCCAGCCATACAAAAAGGAACCCCCCAGCCATACAAACAAGTACCCCCCAACCATACAAACAACTACCCCCTAGCCATACAAACAACTACCCCCCATCGCCCAGCCATACAAACACATACCCCCCTAGCCATACAAACAAGTATCCCTCCAGCAATACAAACAAGTACCCCTCAGCTATACAAACAAGTATCCCCCCCATCCCCCAGCCATACAAACAACTACCGCCTCAGCCCCCAGTCATACAAACAGCTACCCCCCAGCCATACAAACAAGAACCCCCCCAGCCATAGAAACAAGTACCCCCCCAGCCATAAAAACAACTACCCCCAAGCCATACACACAACTGCCCCCCTAGCCATACACACAACTACCCCCACAGCCATTCACACAACTACCACCCCCAGCCATTCACACAATTACCACCCTCAGCCATACAAACAACTACCCCCTAGCCATACAAACATGTACCCCCATCCCCAAACTAAAGCACCTCACACAACTTCAGCTCCCCCAGCCCACCCACAACTACAGCCCCCCATACATCAAATGCCGAAAGTTTCGGGTTCGGATGGACTCGAGCATGCTCGAGGTTCGCTCATCTCTAATACCTAGGTTATACCAGCCTTTTCATATCTTTATATAGCAGATTAGGAGCTTAGCTTGCAGTTTGCTCCTATGTTCATCTGATGCTCGTGCACTGTTTATCTTATGGACAGTATAATTATATAGCAGCGCAGGGCAGGTTATATAGCTGTTTAGATTAACTGGTAGGTGAGAGGTGTAAATCCAGACTGTCCATACCCTACAGGGCGTCTTTCACTCACACCTTGCACTTCTTCTGTACTTTTGGCCTTTTGTTAATTTCTTAAGGTGTCAGATGGAGCTGTGCACTTTAACTTTCACTGCTTTCTAGGAGGTTTCATATATAGGACAATGGTGAACAGTCCACATTCTTTCTTCTTAATATATAGCAAAGGTCTGGGTGATGGCTGGACGATGTGTGGTGTGTGGTTTTACAACTCTATTCACTTCAGTGGCACTAAGCTGCAATACCGCACACAAACTGAAGATATAAGTGGCACTGTTTCTGGAATAAATTAAGTATGCTTTTCTAAGTATCTTAGTCAGTGATTGGCTGAGCGGGCGCATCCTGTGTGTTGACATGAAAGCAGGAAGTTCTACTTAACCTGATAGGGTGAAAACATTTGTCGTGATGCCAGCACTGTAGTAGTGCACAGGTGTGATGTTGATATCTGCTTTATATGGCCGGTTAGTTGTCTCCGAATAGTCTGTAACCTCCAGGCTTGTTGCAGGTCTCTTGGACACTTATCAAGGCAACCAGGAGTGATAGTTGACCCATCCGGGATGTCGGTACTGCCACCCACAGAGAAGGGGAAAAATAACCCAAGGTTGACGGTGGTGTGTGTGGGTGCCGGTGCAAAAAGAGTAAGGCAGAGTCCCATTTCGTACAAAAATACAACAGTTTACTGTATAACATAGCAGATAGACAGTACACTCAATAGCAGTAGTGCAAATCTTGATACAAACTTGGATGCTGAATTAGTGCTTTTAGTAGTAGGTGCTTGAACGAAGTAAGAGCTTTAGTAGAAGTAGTAGGAAAAAAGAAGATGAGAGAAGTTGCCAGAGGAGACCTTGCCCAATGTAGATCTTGTACTCTGCCAGAACTGTAGTGTAGATATAAGTAGATAACTGATACTCATACTCACATTTAGGCCTATGTCTGACCACCTTCTGCCCCTTAGTGTCATAGAAACGCATCCTAGGTAGGTAGCACGAGCCCCAGTCATCGGTTATCTGGGTGTAGCAGGGGCCCAAGTCTTCCCAGTCGACCTGCACTGCACAGTAGGATACATAGAGCTTTTGTACTTTGGTAGCTTTGCCCTACTGGGGTCAGCTCCTCTTAGTTCAGGAGTCTGCCCTGCACGTTTTAGAGACGTTCCTGGCGTGGGTTAGGGTGATCCTAAGTGGCTGCTTTCCCCCTACAGCGGCTTAGTACTACATGGTAGAAATAGTGGCCATTGCTGTAGAAGCTATTGCTGTCTCAGCTAGTCTCTCCTGCATCTGTCCCCTTGGACCTCCGCCAACTAACTCCCTGTACTTCCTCCCACACGGGATTAACTCCTCCTACAGGGTTGAGTGTGTGTAGGAGAGGACAGACAGGATATGACAGAGAGATAGAGCACCTGTGAGTGGTCAGCACAAAACACATGACATAAAAAAGTAAACCCATTACTGCAGCTGTGTATAAAAAAAACATATAAACAGTGGAGAGATCTAAAAGTAATGTAAAGTACTGTAAAGTACTACATCCACCACATCACCCTGAATAAAAACTTTAGAACAGGTGCACAAGAGAAAAACACCAGTGGTGGGACACCACACCCTACCCAACTGTTCCTGCTCCCCTGTATAGATTTTATGGTGTCTTATGCTAATAGAACCTAAACGAAGATGCTCTACGCATTATGCATTCCCAGCACTGCACCCGACCCGACCCAGCAAATCCATGCCATTCAAGATGGTAATCCAGCTTTCTTTTTTCTAAACAAGTAAAATAAATAAATAATAAATTGGCTTCTCTTTTTCACAACCTGCCAATTACAAACCAGCAGCAAAAAAAAAACACAGTCCCACCCAGGGCCAGCTTCAGGATTTTGTGGGCCGTCGGGCGACAGAACCCCAGTGGGCCCCTTTGTGGAGCAAATCATGTAGAGACAGTACAGCAGTTCCCCCTCTGTATAGATGCTCCCCTCTGCCAGACAAACATCTTAGGCACTTTACCTTTTCAGCACCTTCTCCTCCTCTATACAAGATCCCAACAGTAACAGAACCCTCTCTGTGCCCCTAAAGTTACTGTATGTCCTTTCTTTTTGCCTTATTCTGTAGTTGGGATCCCATCTAGAGTTGTGCCCCCTCTTTTTACCCCTATCCGTAGTCGTGCCCCTCTTAGTGCCCATATCTGTAGTTAGGCCTCCATTGTGCCCCTTATCCGTAGGTGAGCCCCTTTGGGCTTTAATCTATGGTAAGCCCCTATTTGTGCAAAAAGAACTTTGCCACTTAGCCCTTATGAACTGTGCCACAGCTCCCCAATAAACTCTGTCACTGCCCCTCTATATAAATTGTGCCATTGCCCCCCTAAATCAGTGTTTCCCAACCAGTGGCTCCACAGCTGTTACCAAAATATAATTCCCATCATGTTCTGCCAGCAGTGCATGATGAAAGTTGTAGTTTTGCAGCAACTGGAGAGAGATTCACTTGTTGGAGAACACTGGACTAAATAAACTGTTCTCCTAAATCTTTGTTTCCCAATCAGTGGCTTTTCAGGTGTTGCCAAACTATAGCTCCCATTATCCCCTGCCAGTAGTGCATGGTGGGAGTTGTAGTTTTGCAGCAACTGGAAAGTCACATCTTAGAGAACACTGGACTAATAAACTGTCCCCAAATCACTGTTTCCCAACAAGTGACTCTTCATTTGTTATCAAACTACAACTCCCATCATGACCTGCTAAAGTGCATGATTACAGTTGTAGTTTTGCATCAATTGGAGAGTCACATGGTCTTTAAACACTCCAAAAAACACTGCGGAACTACAAAATAAAGATGCAATCTGTAAAACATATCATCATAGCCGTCGACTATTTCATGGCACATTTAATCTGTGTCATTTATAGCTTGAACCTCAGCTCTGTAAACATTGGAGCCGGGCCCAAGGCTGGATTTACAGGTGAGAAGTGGATTAATCACTCCTTAATTATACAAGGTTATTCCAAGACATCTCAGCCCGCACCTCCGTGTATGAGCTGCTATGGTTTATATTAACAAGTTTACATGAATATAAACTTCTATTTAATAGGGCACCAGGAAATACTTTACACGTCTATACAGGCTGCTCTAACAGTGAACTGGCATCTCAATGCAGGCCGGGTCTGATGAATTATGACATGAATTTATAGAGGAGATGGTGTCTATCTTGAAAGTACTTTAGGAAGACTGGTACAATGTCATGATCCAGATATTTTTTTCTCTCTATATATATATGTGCCTTTGAATTATTATGGTATTAGACACTTGATAAAGAGACTGGACCGGTCTCAAATCGCGTTGTGTTACTGGCATATTCTTTTAATAAATGTTATGATATTTTTATCACTAATTTTCCTTGGACCTGCGCCTGTTTTACCTGCCTTGGAGTGGAGGAGGATACTGCGTGATCCAGGGGGAACAGGCAAATTTAACTCTCAATATTATTGGCCAGGGTTTAATGTTTCAAAGTAATTAAAAAAAATTACTTTTGTCAAAAGTTTTTGTCTGTCAAAGTCAGGTTAAGGATAGGGCCACACTGTAAAATGTATGCCTTTTATAAGGGGGTGGGGGGGTGGGGGGGGGTGGTTCACGCAATTACGCAATTGTGTGCAATTCCTTTTTTTTCATTGACTTCCATTATAAAAAAAGATGAAAAATGAAGCTGTTTTCTTCTTTTTTTAAGCATACACAAAAACGTGGTTGACCATGTTTTTGTGTATGTTTAAAGGAGAAGTCTGGCAAAATTTTTTATTAAAGTATTGTATTGCCCCCCAAAAGTTATACAAATCACCAATATACATTTATTATGGGAAATGCTTATAAAGTGTTTTTTCCCTGCACTTACTACTGCATCAAGGCTTCACTTCCTGGATAAAACGGTGATGTCACTTCCTGGATAAAATGGTGATGTCACTTCCTGGATAACATGGTGATGTCACTTCCTGGATAACATGGTGATGTCACTTCCTGGATAACATGGTGATGTCGCTTCCTGGATAACATGGTGATGTCGCTTCCTGGATAAAATGGTCACGTCACGTCACTGTTCTGTTAGTTGGTGCTTTATCCAGAGGCTCAGACAGTGTTGTGAGTAGCAGACATTTTATTCAGCTGCCATTTCACATGAGGTAAACTACTGAACAACTACCAACAACATATCACAGTACAGTTGAACCATATGAACAATATAAGTAGTGAGACCCCTAGAGGCCATACAGAGCATATACATATTGCTACATCCTTTCTCTTTTAAATGACAAAAGAATCAACTAAGATAAACTCTCAAATTGTGAACATAAACATATAGGGAATAGCTAAAAGTCATATATAATCCTTGAGGCGGACTGGCTTTCTGATGGTTCTGCCAGCTCGCGTAACATACGGGGTTTCCTCCACATCCTCCACATCTGGGTGCTCTTCTGATTCAGGCAAACTACTTTCTAGGACTGGTTGTCTTTGGCTAGAGGTCTCCCCATGCTCCCCAACATTCTCTGTTTCGTTGTTGCCTGTATTCATAGTCTCATTGCTTTCAGTGTCCATATACTGCTCCATAAATCCTGTATCATCTCTTTCTTGTGTTTTTCTCAGATGTCTCCGATTTCTCCTCAATCTTCTTCCTTCCTCTGTGAGAATTTCATAAGACCGTGGTCCCACTTTCTGAACAACCTTCGCTTTTTTCCAGTGTTTGTCATATTTGTCTATTGGCTGGATCCGTATATTTTCATTTCTCTGGAGGACAGGCAGATCCTTTGCCGATTTATTGTAATAGAACGCCTGCCTATCTTGATTCATGTTCAGTTTGGCTTTAACATTGCCCACAAGTTTTGGCTTTAGCAATCGACTTGCAGTTGGTAGGAGAGTCCTTGTACGTCCACTCATAAGACGCTGTGCTGGACTGGTGTCTAGGCCTTGTGTGGGTGTGTTCCTTTGATCCAGTATAGACAGGTATATATCTGTACCTGCCTGTTTTGCTTTCAGTCTTTTGGCTGTTTTCACAGCCGACTCTGCTTTACCAATACTTTGGGGATATCCTGGAGATGACGTCTGATGTTCAAATTCCCAACTCTCACTAAATTTTTTGAACTCTTCCGATGTAAATTGAGCAGCATTGTCAGAGAATACAATCTCAGGGATGCCATACCTGGCAAAATGGGCTTTGAGTTTTTTAATTACTGTCTTTGCCCTTGTATCCTGTAAATAGTCTACCTCCCAGAAGTTGGAAAAATAGTCCACAGTTACCAGATATTCTTTGCCATTCCATGTGAACAGATCTGTTCCTATTTTTGACCATGGCCTATTGGGAATTGCATGTGGTTGTAATGTTTCTTTCTGTTGTTTGTCATTGCATGAGGCACATATTTCACACTGTGAAATAAAGTTTTTAATGTGGTCATTCCTTCCAGGCCAATAAACACATTCTCGGGCCCGACGTAGACATCCCTCTACACCTAAGTGGGAAGAGTGCAATCTCTCTATTACGTCTCTTCTGAGGGTTTCTGGTATAACAGCCCTTTTGCCTTTAAAGATTATTCCATGTTGCACAGACAGTTCATCTCGTATGTGGAAAAATGGAGAAACTTCCATTGGAGCATGTTGCTTGTATTTTGGCCACCCCTTCAAGATGACAGTCTTTAGGATCTGTAGAGTTTTATCTTCCTCTGTGCAGGTCTGTATCTGTTTCAGCCTGTCTTTTGAGACTGATAGATATTCACACATATTGATGCTTTCAATGTCTTTTTCTTCTTCCTGTGTGATGGGTAAGTACGCTCTGCTAAGGGCATCTGCTATCAGTAGGTCTTTCCCTGGACAGTAGCAGATTTCAAAGTCATATTTCTGAAGCCTTAGAAGCATGCGCTGTAGTCTTTTGGGGGCATTTAGTAGTGGTTTCTTTGTGATACTTTCTAAAGGCTTGTGATCTGAATGCACTATTACTTGTCGACCATAGGTGTACTGGTGGAACTTCTCCAACCCAAATACAACAGCTAGTAGTTCTTTCTCAATTTGAGCAAATCCTTGCTCTGTTAGAGTTAAAGCTCTGCTTGCATATGTGACTGGCTGTTTATCCTGCATTAGTGTGGCTCCAAGGCCTGTTTCTGAGGCGTCACATTGTACTACCAGTGCTTGATCTGGATCAAAATATTTTAGGGTTGCTGTGTCTGCAATAGCATGTTTTACTGACTGGAAGGCTGTTTCCTGGCTTTCTGTCCATTCCCACAGAACGTCCTTGTGAGTTAGCTGTCTCAGTGGCTCACACATGTCTGACAACTGCTTGCAAAATTTGGACAGATAATTCACCATGCCCAGGAATCGTTGCACTCCTCATACATCGGTAGGTGTTGGCATGTCCTGTATTGCCCTCACCTTTTCTGGATCCACTTTAACACCATTTGAGGTTAGTAGATGTCCAATATATGGCACTTCTGTCATTTTCAGTTTGAATTTTTCCAGGTTCAGTTTGATTAGTTTTTTTTCTACATCTGTCCAAGAATTGTATCATCTTTTGATCGTGATCCTTTGTTGCAGATTCAAGGTCATCACCTTCTCCAACTATCAGTATATAATCTGCTATTGTTTTTACTCCAGAAAGTCATTCCAAGGCTTGCATCAATTTTTTTGGGAAAACTTCTGGAGCAGGACTTACTCCCATGGGCATCCTTAGCCATTTATAACGTCCAAATGGAGAAGAAAATGTTGTCAATAGACTGGACTCTTTATTCAGTTCCACATGCCAGAACCCATTTTTCACATCACATACTGAAAACAGTTTAGCCTTTGAGAGATCTGGGAGAACGTCTTCTATTGTAGGCATTGGATAATGATTTCTTTTTAGAGCCTTGTTGAGTGGCTTAGGATCAATACATATTCTTAACTTGCCTGATGGTTTTTTCACTACCACCAAACTGCTTATCCGGTCTGTGCTCTCCTGTACAGGTTCTATTAAGCCTCTGATATGCAAATCCTGCATTAAAGCTACAGGTACTCTTCTTGTAGGCAGTCTTGTAGGCTGTACTGTATGATCGATTTCTAGTTTGTATTTACCTTCCAAGCAACCATCACCTTCAAATAACTCAGCATACTCTGCTTTTATTTTCTGAAAATCCAAACTGCATTCTGCCTTTTGTTTAGCATTTTCATTGTTCTGAGAAACTTCCAGAACCATAATATTCTGAGACTGCACCTTTATTAAGTCCATAGCTTGAACTACTTTAACTCCCAACAAAGGAACATGATCACCCTCCTGCAGCACAGTAAACTCCACTCTGTAACTCTTTCTGTTACATGGATTTCTTAATTTTAGCGTACATGTTCCTGTGGGTTTCAGAACACTTTTGTTGTACATCACTAGTACCTTATCCGTGGGCTCAATGGTGACCTGTTTATTAAGCAGAGTAACAGGTATGACATTGCAGCTTGCTCCACAATCCAACTGAAATCTTATGGGCTGTTCATCCAACATAAAGGTGGCAAAGAGCTGCTTTGCATCATTGGCTACTGGCTGTTTTACTACATTGACATTCTCTGTTGCATGCTGCAGCTGCAGCCATGTAATGTCCTCTGTGCTGTCACTGTCTGTGGTCTGGGTCACTGTGTGGACTTGTCTGTGCTGTTTTCCTGGTCTCAGTCTGCACACAGCAGAGAAATGATTCATCTTCCCACAAGTCCTGCAGCTCTCCCCATACGCTGGTAATTTCTCTTTGTCTCTCTCATGTCTTTTGCCACAGTATTTGCACTGGACTGAGCCTGCAGGGAACCTGGGCCTTGCTTTCACAGATACTGCATGTATTGAGGTATCACTTGGCCCCTCTATCATCTTCAGGCTGTCTTTAGTCAGCTCAGCAGCCCTGCAGATGTGCACACATTTCTCTAATGTCAGTTCTTCCTCCCTCAGTAATCTTTCTCTGAGGTGAGAGTCTCTGATACCACACAGTACCCTGTCTCTGATGAGGGAATCTCTAATGTCCCCAAATCCACAGGTTGCAGCCAGTCTCCTCAGCTCTGTCACATATCTGTCCACACTTTCCCCAGACTCCTGATTCCTTGAGAAGAACTTTCTCTCTCCACTGTCTCATTCTTTTTGGGGTCACAGTGTTTATCAAATGCCTGCAGTATGTCTGTCAGTGCCAGGCTGTCTGTGCTGCCAGTGCCAGGCTGTCTGTGTGGTATATCTGTCAGCAGGGGCGTAGCTAGGATTCATGGGGCCCCATAGCAAAAAACTGTATGGGGCCCCATGAATCCTGTACTACCCCCCCCCCCCCCCCGCCAAACACAGACAATGACGCACATATACACACACAGAGGCACCATTAACGTATATACACATATGCCACTGACATACACACATATATACGCTATAATGTGATTACACTAGTGCTGATGTATACACCATGAATAGAGCCCAGCATTAATAGAAGCTGCTGCAGAACATCTTTGGGAGCAAACCTGTCAATCACTTGAGACACAACTGACATACATAAACACACACATATACACCACTGCTACAGACATTGCTGACATACACACACACACATATATATATAGCCACAGATACATACACATACTGACATATAAATATATACACAGATACATATATACACACACTGACATATACATATACTCACAGATACATCTATACACTCACTGACACACATACACTGCACTTACAGCTCCCAGGCTTCCCCCTCCTCCTCCTGTAGTCCAGGCTGATCTTCACATAGATGTATTGAGGACCTTTGGGTCATGTGACCCAAAGGTCCTTTATCCCTCTTCTGTGCCGTCTGGCAGGTCCTGCTCCTCTGTTCAGCCCGCTCACCCAGCACTACAGTGAGGGGGCTGAACAGTGCAGTGGGGGTCCCTCTTCCTCTCTGGACCCCTGGGGGAGCGGGGTACCTACCATGAAGGCAGGGCAGGCTTCCTCGGGCCCCCTTCCTGCAGGGGCCCCATAGCAGTCGCCTTCCCTGCCTTCATTGTAGCTACGCCACTGTCTGTCAGTGCCAGGCTGTCTGTGTGGTATATCTGTCAGTGCCAGGCTGTCTGTGTGGTATATCTGTCAGTGCCAGGCTGTCTGTGTGGTATATCTGTCAGTGCCAGGCTGTCTGTGTGGTATATCTGTCAGTGCCAGGCTGTCTGTGTGGTATATCTGTCAGTGCCAGGCTGTCTGTGTGGTATATCTGTCAGTGCCAGGCTGTCTGTGTGGTATATCTGTCAGTGCCAGGCTGTCTGTGCTGTCTGGGAGCAGGGTCTGGGCTATTTCTCTGCCTTTTTCCCCAACTAAGTAGTGAAACAGCTTTACTTTCCTCTGCTCATCTCTGGCGGCCACTGTTAGATCCACATACAGAGTAAACTCTTCCTTCCAGCGTCTCCATGTCTGTGAGAGATTAGAAGAAGTGACATCCAGTCTCTGAGGGGGTTTCAGGCCAGTCTCCATAGTGCTGTATGTGAGGGGATCTATACTTACAGTTGCTGTGATTCGCTGTATTCACAGACAGCAGACTTTGTATTCAGAGGTCCTGTGCCCAGCTGCCACCATGTTCTGTTAGTTGGTGCTTTATCCAGAGGCTCAGACAGTGTTGTGAGTAGCAGACATTTTATTCAGCTGCCATTTCACATGGGTAGTGTCTAAATCCCATACCGCAAAGGGACCTCACTGGGTGCGCGCACACAGCTCCCAGGCAAGCCCCGCCCCGGCCGGATTTCATTGGCTGCTCCACTCCGGCTTTCCTATCACTTAAAATCAGACCCTGCGGACCCCCGACCCTAATCCGAGCATTTAGTATTAGGGTTAGGGTTGGGGGTCGGATTAGGGTTACGTCCCACTGATTCTCATGTCTAACCCTCCCCACAGCCCCAACCCTAACCCTCCTGATTAGCACCAACCCCGAGGGTTAGGGTTAGGGTTGTTGTGTGGGAAGGGGATAGTTAGATGATTTTAGTAACCCTAATCCGCCCCCCAACCCTAACCCTAATACTAAACGCTCGGATTAGGGTCGGGGGTCCGGCAGGGTCTGATTTTAACTGATAGGAAGGCCGGAGTGGAGCAGCCAATGAAATCCGGCCGGGGCGGGGCTTGCCTGGGAGCTGTGTGCGCACACCCAGTGAGGTCCCTTTGCGGTATGGGATTTAGTCACTACCAGTTCACATGAGGTAAACTACTGAACAACTACCAACAACATATCACAGTACAGTTGAACCATATGAACAATATAAGTAGTGAGACCCCTAAAGGCCATATAGAGCATATACATATTGCTTCAGTCACTTCCTGGAAAACATGGTGATGTCCCTTCCTGGATAACATGGTGATGTCACTTCCTGGACAACATGGTGATGTCCCTTCCATAAAGTGGTGATGTCACGACCCAACTCCCAGAGCCGTGCGAGCTGTGGCTGCTGGAGAGGATGATGGCAGGGGGATGCTCAGTGTCCCTCCATTACCCTGTGTCCCTCAGTGTCCCCCTGCCATCATCCTCTCCATGATGGCAGATCTGACTAATTCTTTCCATCCCACACAGGCAACGTTGCTTAGTAGGGGTCCCCTGTACAATATAGTCAGTGGCAGGGATTAGGCTGGGCATACACTTCAGCTCTGCTCTTGGCATATGTTGTGAATGGAAAGAGAGGGGTAAGTCGGTGCAAAACTCCTCTGGTGGTGGTTTATCTAAGAAGTGCCCATATTGTAATCCAGCTGCCCAATCATTCTCTCAGCTGCCATCAAGGGTGAGTTGGGAGATCTCCGAATACGTTAGTGTTGGCCAGTCTAGCCAAAATTGTCAAGTTAAAACATAGAAATTGTCATAAAAAAGAAAAAATCTGTTTCATAGAGACTACAGATAAGTGAATCACTCAGGAATTCGTTTCGCCAAGTTCATTATTATTCATTAATCGCATACAAACAAATTTTTATTAAAACAGGCAAACTATAGTTGCTACAATAGTGGGACTATTGCAGAATACTGATTTTTTTTTTCAACAGCTGTTGCTGTCACAGTGTCAAAATTGGAAAATGTAGATTTTTTAATACTGTCAATCAGCCCGCCAATCATTCAATATCCCCCATGGACAGTAGTGGACATTGGTAAATGAGCACCCAGTTATTAAGATGGACACTGTGGCCACTGTGACTTCCTATAATGCACACCTGGCATCCTATTCCATGGGAGGATTATCGTTCAGATTATCGTTAAATCGTTCGAAACTAAGCGATAATCGTTCGGTTGAATATCAGTTAACGATTAACAGCCAAACGAGAAATCATTGATCGTTTAATAAGACCTGGACCTATTTATATCGTTGCTCATTCGCAAATCGTTTGCATTGAATAAGACGTCGTTCGGTCGTTCGCAGTATTAATGAACGCAATAGTGACAACAAGACGACTGTTAGAACGATCATAAGTAACGATTATGGTTCCATGTAAATAGGTGAACAATTTCAGGTCTTTAGCATTAGCGGTCGTTTGGATCGTTTATCGTTAACGATTATGCAAACAATATTCGTCCCTAAGGCCCTAAGACATGTCATAAATGTTTTTCTTTTTCTTTTTTTTCTTGTTATTTTTTAGACAGTAACACTTTAACTCATGTATGACCAGACTTCGTCCCACTCCATTGACAGCCATCACTAATATTTACTGTGGGTCAGGGTCCATCCATGATTTAACACCATACATACTGGGTTATTAGAACTGCCCATAACTGAAATATAAAAAGTTTCTGACCTTGGACTCTGGAGTCTCAAAAACATACTGTACTTTTTATTCTCATCAGATACGTGTCATACTACATAAGCAGGATGGGTGCCTTGCTCTACATAAACGTATCAGCATGTCAATCTTGTATCCTTGATATTAGATCTCCTTTGCTCATGGCACAATCTTCTTTATTGGGTTGTCTCATGCTAAGTATCATAAATGCTTTGTCTCCACCATATTGCATATTAATCATTTGCATCCACCCATAGACTTGGCAAGGAAGTTGAGATGAGTTACTGTGAAACTATTTTTGGCAAATCTTCATGATCGCTTCTTGTGTTATCTGCAGAATATAATTTTCCCTTCAATTATTATGAGATATGTGACATTCGCACTCCGTCATGTACTCCATGTACTTGATGATCATGATGAATTAAGGTGTAATTACTTGTGCCACCTAACAAGCCCTACGTGGCGGTGGATAAAAACACACACACAGCCAGTATGGCTTAAATTACATGTACAATATCAAGTTATGTAGCCTCAGATGCCCATACACTGAATGATAGTTTTAGCCAACTGATGTCTTTAGTTCATGAACAATTTTTGGGAAAGAACATTCTCAGAATGTTCCCAGTATATTCCCAGAAAGATTGTCCGTCCTTGACTCAACGTCGTTGATTATGTATGAGCAGTTTGAACAACTTTAACAAGTGTATGGCTGGGTCTTCAAAGCAATCATTCATCAATGTTGTTCAACCATCAACTTATTTTTGTCTAAGGAGAGAAGACCAGGAGTGGGGAGAGGTAAGGTATCAGGTGTTTGGGCAAGGGCTGCATGGAGATTGCTAACAATGTCCATGAAGCCCTTACTGCCTGATTATCGGGGTGTCTAGTAGGTCCAGTAAACGAGCGCTGATTGATCGAGATCGGCCCATAGTCGGCTCTGTTTTGTCTGAACTCGAATGCTCAGCATTTGGCTGAAGAATTTGGATGCAGCTCTAGGGAGTCCTGGAAAACATGGATATGCCTATGGCTGTATCCCTCTTTTCTAGGCAGCCTTACAGCTGCATCCAGCTTCATCAGCCACTGGTATTCTAATGCAGAGCGTTTGGGTTTGGCTGAACATGGGCACACTCGATATTTCCTCATCTATAATAGACATCCAACCACATAGAGGTGTATTTATGGCAGGTTACAGAGGTAGCTGTCAAATTCCCACTTTGGTACAAAAAGGGCCATAAATCCCTCTATATCACATAAAAGACCACAGCATTACACTCTACATAGTATGTGGTAGCCTAAAACAGATTATTATTACATACATTATGTACATTATTATATAGGGACAACAAGAAGGAATAGGAAAAGGCTGTAATTTTCCATTATGAGTCCATGGACTCTTTGGTCGATCCAATTGATGACCAGTGGCCTGAATAAAGTTTGGTGAATTCATGGTTATAAAATAAACAATTGCATATCCTATTACTTTAACAGCATATACAGTGTATGGCTGGGCTCACACTGTATTTTTTTTCAGTATTTTGATCCTCATATTGCAACCAAAACCAGGAGTAGATTGAAAACACAGAAAGGATCTGTTCACAAACTGTTGAGATTTAGTGGATGGCCGCCATTTAATGGTAAATAATTGGAATAATTTTAAAACATTGGCTGTTGTTATGAAATAATGGCCATTATTTGTCATAAAATGACGGCCATCCACTAAATTTCAACAGGGTGTAAACATAGCCTTTCTGTGTTTACAATCCACTCCGGTTTTAGTTGCAGTATGAGGACTAAAATACTGAGCAAAAATACAGTGTGTGAACCTAGCCTATAGCTTAAAGCTCCTGGGACCTCTGACCATTAAGGTAATTTAGAGTCTCAATCTTCATATATAGAGTGATGGGACTTTTTGGGCCCTTGTGTAATTGTAATGTCTGCTTGATAGCTCCTATATATGAGTGGGAGTTATTCACATAAAGCTGGCCATACATATATGAGATCTGATGAACATTCGGCTGACGGCTCTCTCCCAATCCCCCCATACACATGGGCTTTTACTGATGAAGCCAAATAGACATAGGGTAGAAAGCTAGCACCAGACTCCTTCTCTGGTGGCTTATCTCCAATAGAACAAAATATTTTGAGCACTTGAAAACCAACATGAGCCCAACCCTTCCCTCCCCTGATACCCGCTACTTGAGGAGAGTTGGAGGACACCATACAAATTAGATGGGCGGCTAATCCTGACAAAATTGTAAGGCTCAGATGATACTTGCCTAATGTGTATGGACACTTAATAGATGAAAGCAGCAATAGGGAACTTAGAGAGCACAGCACCGGTGTAAGCCAAATAAAGAGCCATCAACTTTTAGAGAAGATATCTGAACATATTATTAAATGAAGCTACAGACCAGCTGTTCTTTTCTTCTTAAAAATGGGTTTCATTAAGACATTCTGTACATAGCGGGGGATTTTAAGCAGCCCGGAGGGCTATATTGTATACGACAGCAGTAACAGTCTTTTTTAGCTTAACAGCTCTGGAATTGACTTTGAGCCAAGGTGTATCTATAGCAGCTGTGACTGGTCAGACCAGTTTCACCATCAAGAACGTCTGATAGACATACTGTATACAGGTGAATACACTAAGTCTATAGATAATGGAACAGTTTCAGAAGCCTTCACTGATCTTCAACATCAAAGTAATATGTCCATTGATGCTACCAGTATTAAGCTGCCCATAACCATCACATTCTAAATCTGTGCTTTATCTCTATAGTGATGGGAGCAGTGGGTTAGTGTGTGTGTATGGGAGGGGAGGAGGGGACATGGGGGCAGTTGCCCCGTGTGCAGAATTCTTAGGGGTGCAAAACTTTGCTTCCCCTAAAAATTGAACAGCTTTAAGTAAATGTACCAGCAGGTATTTTGCTTTAAGATTTTAACATCAATAGACCGGCATTGGCGCAGGGATATTGGTGCCGCGGCCCTTTTTTTGGTTCTCGCCGTCGGCCCCCAGTGTGACGAAAACAGATGCAATTTTAAAAAATGGGTTGTAATTTGCAAAAGCAGTTGGTAAACATGTTGAATATTTGCATTAGCATGGTAATCAACTAGAGACGTTCTTTTATACTGTGTGTGCACTGCCGGCCAAAGTCCCATTGACTTCAATGGAGTGCGTTAAAATATTGAAAATTTTACTGTTGGTGAAGATAGCCTAAAAGAGTTATCCAGGATTTAAAGAAACACAGCTAACTTCTTGCAAAAACAGCACCACCCCTCTCCTGGTTGTGTTTGGCATTATAATTTGGCTCCATTCACTTCAATGGAACTGAGCTGCAAAGCCCACACCCAAACTGAGGACAGGATAGGTGCTGTTTCTGGAAGGAAATGGGCATGTTTTTCTAAGCCTGGATAATCAGTTTGGATTCTTAAATGTTTGATTTTTGGATTGTGTGTCTAACCTATGACCACAATGAAAACTTGCAGTCTGTTTTTTTTCCAGAAACAGCTCCACACCTGTCCAAGGGTTGTGTCCAGTATTGCAAGGTTAGGGCTACTGAGGGACTTTGGCCAACACATTAGACATGACTAATGTATCAGCACAACGAATGAGTGTTAATATGGTTGCTTTGCAACTTTCAACTTAATTCCCCCCCCCCCCCCCCATTGCTAAATTCTTGGTTGCAGATTGCAAATTCCATGCAACTTTGTCAAAAAAATCAACTGTTACAAAGCAGCGCAACAGTGAAAATTGGTATTGGACAACTCCTATTAAACTTTTTGGTTGCGTGACTTGTATGTGATTTGGTGTCACTCATATTGTAATTTGTTCACATTTACACCATACCAGCCATAGACAACACAAGGTTTGGCTGACAGCCATCACCCCGAATACACTATTAACACGCACGGTTGGTTCGGTCAAAAACACATTATTGCACTAGAAAGGGTGTGATAAAAGGCTGACACAAATATGTGTTATTGTACATCTTTGAGCTAATCTTGAAGATTAACACCCATCTTTTAAGAGTCTTAGTTCCCTCCATGGCTGATGTTTGGGCTCCACAGAAACCATATTAATATTGGGGGATGGAAAGTGTCCCATATGGAATCTCGAGACAAAGATTGGAGTTGTGATAATAAATAACCATAGCTCTTACCCAAGACACTTTACACATATGTGTAAGAGCAGCGAATCTTGAGTTTCTACTAAACTCTTCAACAGGCAAATACATATGCTTTGCCTTACAAAGGATCCATCTGGCACCTACTAGGACTATGTGCATTTTGCTCCCCAATGGGAATGCACTGGAGGTTAAAAACTTTGTGATTTGGTAGTAAATAATTAGAAGAAAAGTGTCTGACACTACTAATCCTATTATAGTTATCCTGAATGTGTACTTTAACTATATTGGAGTTCATCATAGTACAACCTAAAGGGTGCTCACTTCTACTGGACTGTAGACAAATCTTTGTGATTCAAAAAATATTATTATTATTATTAGAAGATTATAGAGGGCACTCACCATAATAACTTTTTAAAAATTGCCATAGCAGATATAGCTGTAACGAGGACGCCAGTACCTCCACGATAGCGTGGCAGCCACTCTATCGCAGAGGTATTGGTGTCCTCGCTGCTGCTATATCTGCTGTTGTGAATAAAGATTAAAGTTTTTTTGGTGAGTGCCCTCTATAATTTTCCTATTTTGTGATTTGGCAGCCACTGTTGTTTTAGAGCGTTACAGGGTTTAGATGAGGGCAAGAATTGTGGAGTCGCCCTTGTATGGATGGGAGCTCTGTCTGGAGGATCAGTATACTATAGGGTAATTTAGGGCTGTAATAGGGGATGGCAGCCATATATATCCTGTTTCTCTGCACCTTTCTCATTCAGCCATTGCTATGAAAGTTATACCCGCCACTCTCATATACTGTGGTTAATCCTCTTACATAAAGATGAGTGAACCTTGAGCATGCTCGGGTTTGTCCGAACCCGAACTCTCGGCATTCAATTACCGGTGGCTGAAGAAGTTATATGGCATGTTGGATGTATTGTGCTCATTTTAAGATAAATGAATTATATGTTATGTGTTATGCTTTATCAGAGAAATAATGATCCATATGAGAAGACATTTATGGTGCCTGTTCCAAAATGTGTATTCCTAGAGGTCTTCAATAGAGATGAGCGATCTTGCTGAAAGTACGGTTTGGCACAAACCGAATGATCGCCATTTGAATCCTGTGTCCTGAAGAAGGTGGGTGCAGCCTGAAGACTGCCTGGAAAACATGGATACAGCCATATGTATCCATGTTTTCCAGGCAGTACTCAGGCTGCATCCACCTTCTCCAGGACGCGGGATTCAAATGTTGATCGTTCAGGTTTGTGCAAACCCAAACTTTTCGCAAGTTTGCTCATCTCTAGACTTGACCTATCAAAACTTCTGTAACTACAGACTAATTTATCTGGGTGTAGAATTATTTCCAGCCACAGCCACCTTTCTTCCGTTTATGATATCCTGGTAGTTATTAACCACAGACACAGTTACAACTATTACACTGGTATATCTATATAATATAGTCGTTATTCTAGCCAGCATGTGCGGATTTGACATAAATTTGGCACACGTCCAGGCTAATGTGTGCGCTAGCTTAAACCATAGATCATATAATAGATAGAAACTGGATAAACCAGCAAAAAAAAAAAAAAAAAATCAGCTTACCCAAGCAATAAATGAAAGTCAGCATTGTAGTCATTGAAGTATGTACAGGACCGTCCCCACCTCCTCATTCTCAGGGAAGTAGATCATTTGCATCTCATCTCTCTCCCCAGTTGTATATGGGTCAGAGACACAAGGGCTAGAAATATTTGCAGATATAGAGGAAACATTTTCATTATTTTATCTATCGAAAAAGACATTGTATCCAAAACGATAGGATCTCCTCAGAGACTCGTGTACTTGGCAGAGCCATGTGCAAGGTGTCTATTTGGTCCCGACAGCTTAGTATGCTGCTCTAATGTGCTTATATAAGGAAAGAGACCAACAATCTCTAGATAATATTACAGGTCGAAGATTCTGCTAGTCATCACACCAAAAAAGGTTACCACTAGAGATGAGCAAACTTTTCAAAAGTTCATTCTGACCAGACTTCCTGGATTTTTTCGGAAAGTTCGGTTCGACCGAATTTCGGATTTCTGCGCATTTCATAGTTTAAAGCATCTATATGATACAGGAGTAGTATATTTGGTTGAATTTAGGGCTCTACATGTTAGTAACATCATTATCTTTTTGATATCTCAAAGTCAATTTTTTTTAAAGACTTTAATATTCACCATTACAGGGTCTATGCAGGAAACTCACCATTACAGGGTCTATGCAGGAAATTCACCATTACAGGGTCTATGCAGGAAACTCACCATTACAGGGTCTATGCAGGAAATTCACCATTACAGGGTCTATGCAGGAAACTCACCATTACAGGGTCTATGCAGGAAACTCACCATTACAGGGTCTATGCAGGAAATTCACCATTACAGGGTCTATGCAGGAAACTCACCATTACAGGGCCTATGCAGGAAACTCACCATTACAGGGTCTATGCAGGAAACTCACCATTACAGGGTCTATGCAGGAAATTCACCATTACAGGGTCTATGCAGGAAACTTACCATTACAGGGTCTATGCAGGAAACTCACCATTACAGGGTCTATGCAGGAAACTCACTATTACAGGGTCTATGCAGGAAATTCACCATTACAGGGTCTATGCAGGAAACTTACCATTACAGGGTCTATGCAGGAAACTCACCATTACAGGGTCTATGCAGGAAACTCACCATTACAGGGTCTATGCAGGAAACTCACCATTACAGGGTCTATGCAGGAAACTCACCATTACAGGGTCTATGCAGGAAGTTCACCATTACAGGGTCTATGCAGGAAACTTACCATTACAGGGTCTATGCAGGAAACTCACCATTACTGGGTCTATGCAGGAAACTCACCATTACAGGGTCTATGCAGGAAATTCACCATTACAGGGTCTATGCAGGAAACTCACCATTACAGGGTCTATGCAGGAAACTCACCATTACAGGGTCTATGCAGGAAACTCACCATTACAGGGTCTATGCAGGAAACTCACCATTACAGGGTCTATGCAGGAAACACACCATTACAGGGTCTATGCAGGAAACTCACCATTACAGGGTCTATGCAGGAAACTCACCATTACAGGGTCTATGCAGGAAACTCACCATTACAGGGTCTATGCAGGAAAAAGGTCACAAATGCAGTGAGGGAGCAGCAGTAGTCATTGGGGGCCAGTGGAGGTCCAGCAATAGTCATTTTGAGGCCAGTACAGGAGCAAAAGTAGTCAACATTGAGGCCAGGCATCAGCAACAGTAGTCAACATGGAGGCCAGGCAGGAGCAGCAGTAGTCATATACACTCTCACAAGGGAGACAGTATAGTACTTATATATCTGTAGAGACCTTTTTTTTTAGAGTTTTATTCTCCACAAATGCACAAGGTATATTTGTGCCTCAGGATAACACCTATGTCATATACACTCTCACAAGGGAGACAGTATAGTACTTGTATATCTGTAGAGCACGTTTTTCTTCTGTGCACCCTTTGCTCTCCTATGCCTAATCTATCTATCTTTCACCTCTCTATATTTCTCTCTCAATCAGTATATGTTTCTCCTCTCCGCTTTCCTAATAATCTTGTGGTCTTTGCTTTTGTAAATATCTTCTCAGTAGTCAGTACAGCAGAGTACAGCAGAGAGCAGCAGCAGCAGCAGCGTTTTATCACTGACGAGCTGTGTGCAGTAACAGACTCCTTTCTCTCTCTCTCTGTGCAAACCGCTCCTCTTAAAGCAATACCACGTCACACAGGGGGTGGGCTAGTGCAAGATCCCTGCTGATTGGATATGTTCCGGGCATCATGGGAAAGCGCTTTTCCAGCCCGGAACACTTCCTGCTTTCTAAAATGGCGGCTGCCATTTTAGAAAGCAAGAAAAAAAAAATCGGAGCGGACTTCCAAAAATCCGAATCCAACTGGAATCCCATACCAGCCGAACCGGTTCGCTCATCCCTAGTTACCACCAACAAGTGCAACAAGCAAGATGGACCCAAGAAGTAGCCAAACAGCATGTTAGCTTCCTCCTTAGCACTACCTGAGCTATAGGGACATTTCAGCAGGTAAGATTCTGCTTCTCCAGCAAGTAAAATACTGTACTGTACATTCATGTATGGTTTGATTATTGCGATTTATTCTACTATAAAGCATAATGTTACCAGTATCTCACACAAGAAGTTTAAAGGCAATTGTGGCAAACAGAGCTCTGATGGAAAGTGCTTTGGGTGCCTAAGTAGGTTTTATGAACTCCAACAGTGTTGGACTGGCCCACCAGAGAACCGGAGTATCCTCTGGTGGGCCCCCAGCTTTACAACTGCACAGTCACTGATTGACATGTTGTTTCTCACTTGTTCTTCATTCGTGGGCCCCCAGGATCATTTCCTCTTGTAGGCCCCAGATACCCCAGAGAGACACTGAACTCCAATATACATAATCTTAGGATATACTGTTCAGTACATCTTTATTGGAATTAAAACTTGTACCTAGTCATTACAAGTAGACATGAGCGAACTTTTCAAAAGTTCGGTTCAGCAGGTTTGCCAAACTTTAACGTGGAGATTGGGTTTGTCCGAACTGAACCTTAAATGAACCACACTAAAACAGCTAAAAGATTGCGCTCACCCTGGTGTTCTTCTGTTTCTGTTTCCATTGTCTCTTACAGCCCCCAAAATCCCCCAAAATCCTGTTCCGCCAATGACTGACTAAGACATGACATTGCTGCTGCCAGTGATTGGCTGAGCAGACTGTCACTTGTCTCGCGAGAGGCCACTGCTCTGTCTTGTCTTAGTCAGTGATTGGCTGAATGCGCTGGAAGCGGCTGGAGACACTGGAGACCCAGAGGAGGACACTGGGCGTAAGCAGACAGTTGAGAAAACATTTTTTCTTAATGTGCAGCCGCCATCTTTCCGAATTTTTTTCAGAACTTTGCAAAAACTCCAGAACAAAGTTTGGAATGAATCTTGGCTCGAGAAGTTCGGTTCGCTCATCTTTAATCTCAAGTCTCATTATTGGTAGGCAGTTTAAAGGGGAGAGTACAAAGATAATGTCTTCTCTGCTATTTTGACCTTCAAAGAAACATCATTAGTTAAGTGAATGAAAAAAATTTCAAAAACATGTCCTTTATCTACCTTCCACAGCATTGTTAAACATCTCCTTTAAGTGTCCCTGTTATTTGAAAAACTTTTGACATGTAACAGAGAAATGTCAAAAGTTTTAACCTGTAGGGTCCGGGAGCACTCACGTGCACAGCCATGTGCTTCTCCCAGGTTATTCTAATGATAAGTTGGGGTCTTAACACCCGTTTGGCATGTCCCTGTGACATGTCAAAGTTTTTGTTAATGACAAGGACACTTTAAAGAACTAAAGTTCTCACGATCTTCTGCCAGTCAAGGAATTTTACTCATAGGTACGTTATCTATTTTCACTGAAAGTAATCATCATTAAAAAGAAAAGCTGATTATAATTGTCTAATCTGAACTGGTGAGTCAGATTTTTCCTGGCAATGTAGGTGCCACATCTGTTCACAGTTTTAATTTAGTTTTAGCAGCTCAGTTTTACCTAAGTGAATAAAACTGAGCCCCAATACCACACACCTAAGTGACCTAAGCTGATGAAGGCCATGCCTGGCCAAAACGTGAACTGATTGTAACTAGTGATACATCTGCACTAAAAAAATTTAAGAAAATTATTGGTGAGTGCTGGGATTTTCTCTACACAATTCCGCGCACAACCTGTGGACAAGTGTGGCAATGTGTATGAGGAAAGCAGCCATGTTTATTTTAATCCTGGATAATCCTTTTAAGAAAACACCAACCCAACATGAGTTTTTTCACCTATGGCAGATTCCATGTTTGCATCTAATGTACACAGTGTAATAACCAGAGATGATTCAGCTCTGAAAGACTTCATTAATAAATTTTAAAATTTTATTAATTTATTAATTCATTCATGGCCCATATATATATATATATATGCACCATCTGCCTAATACAGTGGTGGGTGCTAAGAACTGCATACTGCAAACACACCACGAGTGGAGATGAGAGAACCTGTTCATGCCAACCCGCATCCTACTGTCTGGTGAAGGTGGATGCAGTCTTAGGACTGCCTGGAAAACATGGCTGCAGAATATGGCCTATAGTTGTCTTAGTGTTTCCAGTAGGGATGAGCGAACCGAACCGTTCCGAACCAGATTCGTTACGAACTTTGCAAAAAGTTCGGTACGGTACCGAACCAAACTTTCAAAAAGTTTGTTACCAAGTTCGTTAAAACCGCAACGGCGTCGCAAAACTGTATTATTTTCACAGAATGGAAGAGGATATAAGGAATTATTACTCCTATAATCCCTTTTATCCTGTTATTATGTGAATATCAAGGTGTGTGACGTCACTACAGGAACAGGAAGTGCCTGAGCGTCCATGCTCTTTCTCATTGTGTGTCTAGACTGCAGAGAGAGAGGAGCTCCGTGCTAGTTAGGGAGGGAAAGCACATAGATAGATGTAGATAGCTACAGGGAGGTAGAGAGAGGGAGAGATAGGCAGAGATAGGAAGTAAAAAACTTGTGATATCCAGGCAGAGATAGGGACAGAGAAAAGTGAGAAGAGTCAGAACCAGCTACCGTTCTGTGACTGAGAGGAAACGCTAGTTGTTGCTGCTGTGGTGGGTGCCGTCAACCCCCGTATAGCTGCAACCAAAAAACTTCATAGAAAAAAAAAAAAAAGAACCCCCCCCCCCCCAAAAAAAAAAAAAGTTTGTTTGTTTGTGATACCCTGTACATTGCTGCTTTGTTGGGTGTTGTCAACCCTGTATAGCTGCAACCCACAAAGTTGTTAAAAAAACCCATAAAAAACTTTTTTTAAAAAGGTTGGTTGTTTGTTCGTTTGTGATAACCTGTACATTGCTGCTTTGCTGGGTGCTGTCAACCCCGTATAGCTGCAACCCACAAAGTTGTTAAAAAAAAAACCTAAAAAACTTTTTTTTAAAAAGGTTGGTTGTTTGTTCATTTGTGATAACCTGTACATTGCTGCTTTGTTGGGTGCTGTCAACCCCGTATAGCTGCAACCCACAAAGTTGTTAAAAAAAAAAGATTGTTTGTTTGTTCGTTTGTGATTACCTGTACATTGCTACATTGCTGGGTGCCGCCAACCCTTAAGATTGTCACTGAAAGTTTGTGCCTTGCGGCCAGTAGCTTCTTTCATTTTCCCCCAACAAAAGAACCATGTCCAAGCGTCCTACATCCAGCACTTCACAGGCAGGGACTGCAACAGGCGGTGAGGCTAGGAGAAGTGGCAGCAACAGGCCCGGTGGCAGCCGGGGCAACAGGAGTGGCAGCAGGGTGCAGCTACCCCAGACACCCAGTGGTTCTGTAAGAACCACACAGCCAGCGGTTCTAGATTGGATTACCCAATCCTCCACTTCCACCGCCCAAAGCTCCCAAACGAGGTCAGCTGGATCATCTGACACCACCCTTACATGGGACGGTCAGCGAAAGTCCTCTCCCCCGTCCCCTGTTATTACTATGCCACTCACCTCTGGGGCACCTTCTGCCAGGGAACTGTTGGCAAATCTTGATCTGCCTTTGAATTCTCTACCACTTTCTAGTGATGAGAAGGAGGTAGGCCCCCAAAGGCAGCAGGTGGAACGTGCAGAGACTGCAGAGGAGGTGTTGGCTGTAAGCCAGGGAGGGGCATCCAGTGCCACACCTGAATATGCAAAAGAGGAGCCCGTGGAGCCTCATTGAAGAGTCTCAAAACACAGGACTAGCCAGATATCCCTCCGGGAAGGACCCAGCCAAGGGGCAGCTCCTGTTAGGAAACCACCAAAACCACCATATTAAGTGACCCTATAACTCAATGTAATGACAAGGGATAAACCAAGGCTAGGTAACCATCCACATACAGCTGTTTTAGGGTGTTGCCCCTCATCAGTGTGGACCAGGATTCTGGCTAGGTGGGAGCAATGCCTAGTAGAGCCATAAGAGAAACAGATTGCTGAACTCAGGGAGACCAGCCAAACGACAACACTACCAGCTGCTAGTGAAAGCGCTCAATGCAGTGAAGTCCTAGGTGCATTGCCCCCTGGGAAACATGAATATGCAAAAGAGGAGCCCGTGGAGCCTCATTGAAGAGTCTCAAAACACAGGACTTGGTGGTTTCCTAACAGGAGCTGCCCCTTGGCTGGGTCCTTCCCAGAGGGATATCTGGCTAGTCCTGTGTTTTGAGACTCTTCAATGAGGCTCCACGGGCTCCTCTTTTGCATACACCTGAGATCCTGTCCCAGCCACTGGAGGACAGTAGCAGTGGTGGTGATGATGATGTCGCTGATCGGACGTGGCATCCCCAAGCACCATTATCCTCAGCGTCATCAGGGGAAGAAATTGAGGTGCTACCGAGACAGCAACATCCCACTGGTGCAAGAAAGCAAGGCACAAGAGGGAGGGGTAGAAGACAATCTACCAGGCAGAGTCCATTACCTCCAAGCCTTGGTCCTGAGAGGGTACCCTCAGGCAGCGGTGGCAGTGGTGGCACAACCAGCAAGACACCCCCGTGGCTGGCAGCAAACCACGGTCCTCTGTCGTCTGGCAGTTCTTTCGGCTGGGGACAGATAAGCACATCGCTCTGTGCCTGCTGTGCAATGAGAGGGTCAGTCGTGGCAGGGGTGATAATCTTGGGACAACATTCATGAGGAAGCACATGGAAAGGCAACACCAACAGGCCTGGAAAAACCGTGACCCCAATACCACCTCCTGTCAGGATGCACCATACATGCAGATCCCATCATGCAGCATCCTCTCACTGGAACTCAGGCCTCATCAGCCTCAGTTGCCAGCAGCAGCACAGTCTCCCTGCCATCTACACCCCTAATGAGGCAGCAATCCCTGCAGTCCATGGCCAAACGTCAGGTGTACTGCAGCAGCCATCCCATGGCACAGAAACTGACCGGACACCTGGTTAAACTGCTGGTGTTTCGGTCCCTGCCTTTTAATGTTGTGGACTCCCAGCCTTTCAGGGATTTTGTGGCGTGTGCGCACCCCAGATGGCGAGTCCCCAGCCGCCACTACTTCTCTGGCAAAGCTGTCCCATCACTGCACAGTTATGTGAAGAGAAAGGTTGGCGACTCATTGGGACTCTCGGTGTCCAAGACCGTGCACCTGAGTGCTGATGTCTGGTCCTCTAATTATGGGCAAGGGCAGTACATGTCTGTTACTGCCCATTAGGTGAACATCCTCCCAGGAAACCATCATGAAGTCGGCCCATTATTGCCACTCTCACCTCCACGGTGCTTTAGGGGGCCAGCAGCGGGTAGCACAAGTTCTGCCTCCACCACCACTGCAGTCCAACCTGACCCAGTGTCTTACCACTGATGTCAGGCCCCCCGCTCTCAGGCTGTCCTCCATTTGGTTAGCCTGGGTTAACGAAGCCACAGTGGGCAGGAGCTCCTCCGGACCATCAGGGAGGAGATAGATGAATGGCTGACCCCATGTCGACTAACAGTGGGAAGTGTCGTAGCGGACAATGGGAGGAACATTGTTTCTGCAGTTCAGCGGGGAGGGCTGACTCATACACCTTGTATGGCACATGTGATCAACCTCATAGTGCACAGGTTTCTCCGATCATTTCATGCACTACATGACCTTCTGAGGATGTCACGTAGAGTGTGCAAACATTTCAGCCACTCCTACGCTGCAAGGAACACCCTGCTTAGAATCCAGAGACAGCGCGGTATGCCCCAACATCGGCTAATCTGTAACGTGCCAACCCGCTGGAATTCAGCCCTCCATATGCTCGACCGCCTGTACGAGCAAAGGTCAGCCGTAACAGACTACCTCATGGGGCAATCAGGCAGCTTCACGCCACACTGCGACTTCCAAGTAACACACTGGCAGTTAATGCGGGAAGTCTGCCAATTGTTGATCCCTTTTGAGGACGCAACTCTCTTTGTGAGCAGGCAGGACTATGAGATCAACGACATCATCCCACTCCTCCATGTTCTGGAAAGTGCGCTGACCAATATCATCAGCGAGGATTACCAGGCCACAACTCCAAGGCTGAACATCGCCTTGAGCCCAGAGCTGGATGAAGTGCAGATGGAGGTTGAGGAGGAGGAAGATGTATACGCCCAGCCATTCCGCACACCGCCAGCTGGCTTCTCTGCCTCTCCATCACAGGAGGAGATGGAGGATGAGGTGGTAGAGGAAGGCAGGAAGACCCCAGCAGACCCTGGAACTATACCGAGGACAGTGGAGAGGAGAGGAGGTCATTGTCCTTGGTGCAGATGGCAACGTGTCTGCGGGAGTGTCTGCGGAATGATAGCCGCATTGTGGACATCCGCCAGAGGGACCAATACTGGCTGGCCACCCTGTTGGACCCTCGCTTCCGCCGCAAAATGGCAGAATTCTTCCCGCCATCACAGAGGGAGGCTAAACTGGTGTACTACAGGGACATGCTCACCAGTCAGTTGGTCTCAACTTACCTGCGAGACCAGCCAGGTTCCCAGAAAACATCCTCTGGGGGGGAACCAGCGCGCTCCACTCCCACCACCACTAGTGGAGGCGTCAGAAGTCGCTATACAGCCTGCAAGCCCTCATGAGCGATTTCATGCAGCCAGCTGGTGAAGAAAGGACACAGCACCGGACTCATGGCGTGGACCAGCATGAGCTCAGCCACCAGGTCACTGCCTACCTTGATTCCACCCTTCCCCGAAGTGTCACCGACCCCGTGCAGTACTGGGCAGAAAAACTGGAGATTTGGCCTCAACTGGCAGAGTTTGCCTTGGCTCTGCTGTCCTGCCCAGCCAGTAGTGTGGCGTCAGAGAGGGTATTTAGTGCGGCGGGTAACATTGTAACACCGCAAAGAACTATGCTCTCTTGCCACAGTGTGGAGATGCTGACGTTTGTGAAGATGAATCATGCCTGGATTACATTGGATTATACCACCCCCCTGCCTGATGTGAATGACTAAGTCATCAGTCACCCGTCTTGCATGGCAATCCGTGTGTCCAAGAAATTGATGTTAATATCCTAAATATGTGCCCAACGTAAAAATCCTTAATTTAACTTATTAAGTAATGTTCCCCCCTTAGACCCCAATTTTTTTAAAAAAAATCACCTTAAAAATTCCCAACTTAATTCGGATACATTTGAAAAAACAGATCCCCATTTTTAAATTTGATGCCCATGGTGTGTTGGCCATTTAACATCTCCACACCAGATTAATGCCTCACACCAGTGCACCGTTCAACCCATACCCCAAGAACAGTAGCAACCCTAAAATAATCCCCACGACTATGCTTCAAAAAGTGTGGATTTCACCTTTTGTGAACTATAGCCGTGGGGTTCTATCCCTGGCACCCGTGCCAAGGAACACTACTCACTGTTTTGTGAGCGGGTACTAACTGTTCTTGTGGTATTTTGTGGATATCATGAGAGTAGTGAAATCTTGCACCGCAAATCCCGATGGGGTTCTTCTATGTGCAAATTATTTCACGCCTCTCATGCAGTCACGCGTGGAATAAGGCTGTCTATGGGGTATATATCACGGAGGCTGCTGTCCTTCAACTGTGATATAAAAAACCATCACAGTTAGTTACAGCAACAAACAGTTGCTGAAAAGCAGGTTAACTTGCCTTATTTACGGGTGCCTTTACAATGGGAGGCTTGTTTGTGGTTCCCTGCTGGCTAAAATCCACAGCGCATAGTTGGCTGATTTTATGCCACCTTCAGTACTATGGGGCTGGGAGCAAATACCCAGTTCAGCGCAGAACTGCGTATGTCCGGCCGGCACCCTAGTACTGAATGCCATTTGGTCAATAGTATAAAAATGCCCTGTGGATTTTACTCAGCAGACCCGCAGCCACATGTGAAGGTACCTATAGGGTGAGGTTTTTTGGGAGTGACAAAAGTGAGGGTGGGAGGTCACTCCCATACCCCATTAGGGGTTTTTCCCCTACCCACTTTAAAAGATAAGTCCAGGCAATTAATAACTTTCTGTACCCTTACTTGACCCAGAAACTTATAAATTGACTTATCCTTTAAGCCAGCTGGTGACAGCACTTAAGAAACACAAAAGCATACATCCATTGGATTGGACGCTACACCCGGTTAGGACATCAAACTGGTGTTAAGAAAAAAAAAAAAAAACAGGTAGTTGCGTCAATTTGTAAAGCAAGTGCCAGTGAGGTGTCAATTTAATGAAAATTGGACACGTATTTTTGGATAATGGAACTGGGATAAAGCCTTTTTAAATCTGTGCCTTTTTAAATGTCCTTTCTTCACCTCATGGATTCTGTGGGTGAGGTTCTCTGTCTATTTTACCGTATCCGTATCCTGTTAGACTAGGTGTAATGTTAGAGGGTTTTTTTTTAACGTTGACTGTCCTGTGCTGAACTCTACATCAACATGTTGTCATGTTTAAAGAATGATTTTTAAAAACGTGCATATCCTTAGCTTCAAACTTCAGTTGTCTGTACTAGGTCCTTCTGGGTCCAAAAGAATACTACTCCTACTAATGCCCCCACCGTCAATTGTCTATTTGGAAACATACTGGGTGGATTCAAGAGCTGCAGAAGCTGCCATCTCAACTTGTCTGTTTTTAACAATACTGGCTTGAGAGCCATCAACTGCTGCCTTCTTCTGCTCCTCAACTGGTCTGTTTTTAATAATACTGACATTGAATCAATCAACTGCTGCCTCCTCCTTCTCCTCAAGTAGCGTCTCCTCAATAATACTGGCCTTGAATTAATCAACTGCTGCCTCCTCCTCAAGTAGCCTCTCCTCCATAATACTGGCCTTGAATCAATTAACTAATGCCTCATCCTCCTCAATTAGCCTCTCCTCGATAATACTGGCCTGGAATCGATCAACTGCTGCCTCCTCCTGCTCTTCAAGTAGTCTGTTTTTAATTATACTGGCCTGGAATCAATCAACTGCTGCCTCCTCCTTAAGTAGCCTCTCCTCAATAATACTGGCCTGGAATCGATCAACTGCTGCCTCCTCCTCCTCAAGTAGCCTCTCCTCAATAATACTGGACTGGTATCAATCAACTGCTGCCTCCTCCTGCTGATCAACTTGTCTCTTCTCAACAATACTGGCCTGAGAGGCGAGCAATCTACTGCTGTCTCCTCCTGTTTCTCGACTTGTCTCTTCTCAACAATACTGGCCTGAGAGGCGAGCAATCAACCGCTGCCTCCTCCTGCTGCTCAACTTGTCTCTTCTGAACAATACTGGCATGGGTGCAATCAAGTGCTGCCGCATCCTCCTTGTAAACTTTTTTTTTCAATATTTATTGTCACTATTTTGGCACTTTTATTTACTATATTTTATTATTATTTCTATAATTATTTTTTTTTCTCATTATTTTTGCATTTTTTTCCCCCCACTTTTTTCATTGTAATATCAACTGCAACCAAACGAAACTATACCCTATCACACTCCCACTATTGTAGCTGCAATTATTCAGCCATTAGAGCAAGGTTCGTTTTCGGTTCGGACCAATCCGAACTTCACGAAAGTTCGCCGGATCGAACCGAACCAAACTTTTCAAAAGTTCGCTCATCCCTAGTTTCCAGGCCAGTCCTCAGGTTGCACCCACCTTCTTGAGGCTCCAAATGCCAATCTTTCGGGTTTGTGCGAACAGGAACGTTTAGCAAGTTTGCTCATCTCCAACCACAAGATCTGCCAGAAGAAGATCTATTCTGGGCCTGTAATATAGACCACACAATCTGGCCGTTGTCACAATTGCTCCGACCCTTTCATCAGACCATGTTTACAGATATCTGTGATTTACTATTACAGCTGATTGTATGGTATACATGTTTTGGGATGGTGTTGAAGAAGACAATATGCTAAAAGGGGAAATGAATAAATGGGTGAATTATTCTTTGCTAACTAATTCTACCACACCCACGACAGGATTTTTCAGCAATGAAATGCCGCATTGTTATCACTGACGAGAACAATTAAGACAATTGTTTTAATTTTTAATATAACTACCAGTCACTCAAAATGCGAGTGTCTGGTAGCTTGGCCCGTGGATCCCACGGTCGGCCATGAGCAGATAGGGGTCTGCAGGCATGTGTTTGGCAACAGTCTTCAAAATGCATAAACCCATTTGCAGCCCTATAGCTGTTTGGGAAGCACAGAGCCTACACTAAAGCTTCCTGCAAGGACCTTCCTGGTGATGTCATCAAAGATCCTTACATGCAGCTTTAGGTCCTGCAGCAGTGAGAAGGGGAGGGAGATCAGATTGTGTGAGGGACAGAGACCTGGGCAGCAGTCTATATTGGACGGGGGTCCTGAGTAGGGATGATTGAACCTAGATATTTTGCAGGTTCGATCGAACTCAAACGTTCTCGAACCTGCAGCATTTGATTCCCGATGCCTTCCGGTCCGTGGGGGAGGAGGCAGCCCGGGTACCGCCTGGAATTCGGTCATTCAGCCTATTACCTAGGCTGAATCACAGAATTCCAGCCGGTACCCAGGCTGTGTCCTCCTTTCCCAAGGACTGGAAGGCATCGGGAATCAAATGCTGCAGGTTCGAGAACGTTCAACTTCGATCGAACATGCAAAATCCCGAGGTTCGATCATCTCTAGTCCTGAGAAGCAGACTATGTAAGGGAGCGAAGCCATGAGCACCAGTTTATATTTGAGAGAGGGCGCCATAAAAGGGGTCCAAAAGTGGTAGTATATATATGAAAAAGGAGGTCATGATCCTCAGTCTTTCAGGAAGGGGGCCAATAATTGAAGTCTCATTGAGTATAAGGGTCATGAGCATTCTATGACTGATGTGGCAAAAAAAAAATAAACTGTTGATTTTTTTTTTTTGTTTAATTTTTTTGTTTTTGTTTAGTAAACAGAACATTTTTCTCCTTGCAGGCTCATCAGATACTATTTTAATTGTGTTTGAGGCAGAAACTGTATTGCTTTACATTGTGCCCCCCCCCCTCCGTGTCCTATATAAGCAGTTATGCCCAATGTGCCCCATATAGTATAGGAGGCCTTCTGTGCATCCATATAGTAGTTAGGCCCCTGTATGCATTCTTGTAGGTAGCCCCCACCCAGTAAGTGGAATTCTCTATATACCTATCCTCCAGGTTGGTAGAACCCCTATGTGATCCCCATCCCCTTGTTATAAGCTTTCCTTGTATTTTATATGTTTATACTCTCTGTGCGGGGGGCAATAAACATTCTCCTCTGAAGGTTATTCCCCCTCTGTAAGCAGCCCCTCCCAACACACACACACACACACCTGTGAGGATAGGTTCACACTACCTTTTTGCAATCCCTTTTTGCAATCCGTTTTTTGTAAAAAACGGATGAAAGACTGATGAAAAAAAAAACGAATGCAACTGTGTGCATCCATTTTGATCCGTTTTTCCACTGACTTCTAAAAAACTTTCAATTGTTTTTGACGGACACAAAAATGAGGTCGACCACTTTTTGTGTCCATCAAAAAAAACGGCTCCGTTTTGATTGTTTTTTTTTTTTATAATGGACGTCAATGAAAAAAAACGGATCAAAACGGATGCACACAGTTCCATCCGTTTTTTGCAAAAAAACTGATTGCAACTACGGATTGCAAAAACGTAGTGTGAACCCAGCCTAAGCTGTGTCCCCTTTGTAAATAATAATTAATAAATGAATAACAAATACACATACTCGCCTGGCTTCTGCCTAGTCCCTCACTTCTCTTCTTTGTGCTGAAGGTGTTATGTGACCTTAATTTATGTCAGTTTCTGTTGGTGATGTTTGTTGCTTGTATGGTGGTACTATTTAGTACCTATGCGATTCTTATATAGAGAGTCTGGTTGTGTTTTGCACTGCAAATTTTCTGCACACGTTTACTTATGATTTGGGGGAGGGAGGCATTCCACTTTTTGCCTCAGGCAGCAAAGCTAAAGTTGGCCCTGCCACTGACCTCTGCACGCAGTCCTACTGCTACACATTATTAGACCTGCGGGCAGCTGGAGTGTGAAGGTCAGGGGTCATCAGAACACAAGCAGTAAAATAGAGATCTTTATGTCTTCTACTCTTTAACCCTTTATGTGCTGCAGCATATAATAAGGTTAAGCAGTCTGTTGGGTCCCCCCCCCCAAAGGGCACAGAAAGAGAACTTTGTAGTTCTTACCTTCCCTGTGCATCCTGGGGGCTCATGGTACATTAGAGTGCACTGCCCCGCTCTGTCTGTCAGAGGAGGTGTAGCTAGCACCATGGAGGCAGGTCATGCTTTGCCAAGGGGGACCCGTGTCCCTCAGCTGCACAGGCCCTATAGCAGTTGCATGGTCTGCCTCCATGGTAGCTACACCACTGGTGTGCTGTGTTTATTACCCACTACTGCCAGCTGTTCCACTACTGAAGACTGCATCCTATTGAGTAATAAAACTATTGCTTGAAATGCAACGGATTTGGCTTCACATTAAATATTATCCTGTGAAGGCATTTGGCTCTAAAACAATTAGATACACCCACATCCATATCATTGCCTTAGATCTTGTCTCACAGTTTTGATGTTGTCACTAAATCCTATTATGAATGGAATGAGTCGAACCTCCTGGAGATGTCATAGATGCATAGGGGGAATAGATTTAAAAAATTTCTATGATATCAGGATTGGAGATGAGCAAGTCGCCCATCTAAACTAAGTGAAGCGCTTTCATCTTATCAGCCGCCTGCCTTTCATCTCTCTTGTGCTCCCTACTGATCCTCTTTGGGTGCCCAGAAGAGCTAGATCCAGCCCTGGAAAAATTCTTCTAGTTTTCCAGGACTGGATCCAGCTTCTCCTGAAACCCGCTTTGTTTAGACGGACGATTCACTCATCTCTAATCAGGATCATTGATACCAAGAGAAAGCTTTAAAGGGGTTATACAGCGCTACAAAAACATGGCCAATTTTGCCCCACTCTTGTCTCCAGTTCAGGTGTGGTTTGCAATTAAAGGGGTTATCCAGCACTAAAAAAACAGAGACTTTCCCCCAAAGACAGCCCCACTCTTGTTTACAGCTTGGGCGGGGTTTTGTTGCTCAGTTCCATTGAAGTAAATGGTGCTTAATTGGGAACCGCACCTGAACTGGAAACAAGAGTTGTGTTGTCTCTAAAAGAAATTGCCCATGTTTTTGTAGCACTGGATAACCCCTTTAAGCTCCATTTACTTCAATGGAACTGAGCTTCAAACCCCACCCAATCTGGAGATAAAATTGGACAATAGTGCCCATGTTTTTGTAGCGCTGGATAGCCCCTTTAAAGAGAATGTACCATCAGGTACATTTGCTTTAACATGACCCACGGATAGTTCGGTGCCAGCACAGGGAAGCTAGTTCCGTGGTCCATTTTTTGAACCACTTTAAAGGAGAAGACCAGGCAGGTATGCAGGGAGGTGCAGGAAATTAATATACAATGTATACTTACCCGTCTCTGTGCCACCATGGTGCTGCTCATTTTCAGCTGGAATCTGGGTACTTCATGTACCTGCCTCCTCCAACTGCAATGCCAAGCCTGGCTGGCTGGTTTTCATCCCCCAGTGATAACAGAAGATATGCAGCTGAAAATAATATAAGTTAATGGTCACACGAACGATTCAATCTTCTTTTCTCCCTTCCCTCACAGTATCTGGATTATGTTAAAGGGGATCTGGCATCTGTTATTCAGGTTCCAAAATGCTGACATTCTTAGATAGCTGTTGGGTCAAGAGGCATGTGTTACCTTTCATATATCCAGCTTTATATATCCAAACAAAACTTCCAAAAATTGCATAATTATTTTTTTTTACATCCCACCTCATATATATATATATATATATATATATATATATATATATATATATATATTTAAAAAAGATTTTAATGCGAGATCAAAAAAAAGTGCCGCCTCATTCAATTATTTGGAAGCCTGGGCCTGGCTTCCTGAATTTGTGCACCCACCTGAGCCTCAATCCACACAGTGCTGTTCAGCAACCTCCATTTCTCTCTCTCGCTCGCTCGCTCTTTCTCTCTCTCTCTCTCTCTCTCTCTATATATATATATATATATATATATATATATATATATATATGTGTGTGTGTGTGTTTGTTTCCCCTCTTGAGTTTTTAGGTTACATAGCAGCTAACATTGTTTTTCTACAAATATGAGAAGCTGTCACTGAGGATATGTCATGAATCACTCCATTTTTTTTTCAGTTTGTAAGAATTTGAGACATTCTCTTACGTATGCTTGACACCCTTCGGCAAAGTTAACAATAGCAGAGAACGGTGAGTCCCAATTCTGATTGTTGCTTTGTCTGTACGCTGAATCGTTGTATAATGTAAAGTTATACAAATTTGATTTAGTTCATCACCAAGATCTCAGCTTGCTGCCAGTAAATGGGAAGCCCCCTAGTGGGTTGGGACTATGCTGTGGGCAAAATAGCCTTTCAGACACCCACAGTGGGACAGTAAGACAGGGGTTACTCAAAGGTAACATTCTTGCAACCCAACTTAGGTTGGATCTTGGGTGCGTAACTAGGTCCCAGGGCAATGATAAAGGATTTCTTAGAATTTTGTTGCGTCAGTGTAAAGTGTAGAGTGTCAGTGTAAAGAATTAAAAAAAATTATTCTGGATCATTTAAGAGGAGAGCTCCCTTTACACTTTGGCACAGTTGGCACAGTCAAGAGTGGCCAGCGTCCTAAGCAGCAGTGCTGGACCTGCCATTTTGCAGTAAGGTGGAAATGTTGGGGAATAACTGTGACCCAGTCAGAATATATAATTCTTGCCTGTGTGGAGCATATATTTTAAGTGAGCAAGAGCCCAGAGTACTTGAGGAGCTGGTTTGGTCTTCGATGGGAAGTGTTCCTGTCTATGTGGAGTTAAAGCGTAACTGTCATTTCAGGGCCATTTTTCTGAAAACATTAAATATCAACAGTACAAGCGATTTTAAGAAACTCTGTAATAGGTTTTATGTACTAAAAGAGTTTCCTTCTGTACTGAAAAAGCAATCTCCCAGCCTCCCCCCTCACATCAGATGAAGCAGGATTTCTGTCTCCATTATGTGGCTATGGAGAGGGGAGGGGCTGTTAGGAGTGACTGAGCACGGAGCACTGCTGCACAGCACAACACCCTGCAATCTTCTCTCAGTAAGTTCATAGATAAGCACTGACCTTTCTGACCCCAGAATCCTGCGTTTTAGGTGCCCAGAGAGTCTACAAACAGCTGACCTTCATGTCACCTCTTCCTGCTCCCTCATCTCCCTCAGCCCCTCCCCCCTTCATAGGCTTACAATGGAGAGAGCAGAACCCGTCTTCACTGGCTTCTCTGTAATGAAGACGTGTTTGCCTGATAATGCAAAGATAAGAAGTCAGGGGGGGGAGGCTGGGAAATTGCTTCTTGAGTACAGAAGGAGGCTTTTTTGGCTGATGAAACCTATTACAGAGTTTCTTAAAATCGCTTATACTACTGATTTCTGCAATAAAAAAAAAACATGACAGTTACGCTTTAAAGGGGGAGATTTAATAAGACCGGCATACTCGTGCACCGGTCTTAAACAAAGCCTCACCCCCTTTTACCTGGCTGGATTTACTATGAACTGCACACCCCTTAGTAAAACCGTCAGGACCTACACCTGTTACAGGGCTTATGCAGAAATCTGCCCTGGTTTACAGCTGTTTCCAGACATAAACCATGATAAATCCGGTGTGGAAGGAGGTCACGCCTTCTTCCTGCCTTGCCGTATCCCCCCTGCCCACCCATCAGGTGAGCGGCGGATATGGCTGGTGTACGCCATGGAAAAGGCCATTGGTGCATCTTTGATAAATGTGCCCCGATGTGTCGATGCTTGTGTCAAACCCGGAGGTGGGACAAGTCTGATCATCAAAAGCTGCTCCACAGCCGTTGGAACTCAGATCGGATGGCAATGTGAAATAATCAGTTCAGTAGAGAAGTGCTTCTCAAATCTAATCCTCATGGTCCACTAATAGATCATGTTTTCAGGATATCCCATACAAAGAACACCTGTAATAACACCTGATGCATAATATTAGTATAATTATATCACTTGTGATAATACTAAGGGAGTCCTCAAAACATGACCTGTTGGTGGCCATGTGGACTGGAACTGTGAAGCACTGCTGTAGTGGATCAAAAGGGATATGTTCTGGAAGAGAAGGTGGAATATAAGGAATTGTGCTTGGAAAACTATCTTACATAGGGGGACATGTATCAAGCGTCGTATTTTATTTTTTCAGCGGAAAGTGCCGATTAGCGAATATTTTATTTGTAAATAGCCGTTTTGCGAATAAAACATTTGCAAGTCGGCACTTTCCGCCGGGTACGCCAGGGGGGGCGGGGAGGAGGTGTGGAGGGGGCGGAACGGGGGCGTGGACTTAGAGTCCGTGCGATTCATCTTTAGTTTTGCCAATAAATACGCAGGAAACCTACTCCAGCTCTCAGCTGGCGTAGGTTTCCTGCCGGGTGCACCGGTGCGCACAGGATTTATGTAGAGGCAGTCCGCCTCTACATAAATCTCCGTAGTGTCGGAGCTGCGGGGATATTTTTAAGTCCGGCGCAGAAAACATCGGACTTAATAAATGTCCCCCATAGTGTTGTATTTCCTTTTAAAAGGTTGTGAGCTGATGTGCTGCTAAAGTGACTAAGAATTTTTGGGAGCCATCACTGAGTCAATGAGGGCTACGGGAGCACTAGCCCTAAGAGAGAGCGACAATTGAATGGTAAGCAATTGTCTGCCCTACATCGATCGGAAGTCACAATACCAATAAATACTAATGGCCTGGTTTGCAGCCATACGTGCTCATGTCATAACACTGCCACCGGCATGTCTCACAGATGATCCTATATACTCTGGATTATGCCTTCTTCGTACTGTTCTCCACTCATGACTGAAGAGGGGACATCCTTGATTACTTCCATATTACTTAAAGAGGACCTGTCACCCCCCGTGCCGGGATGACAGGCTCCCAACCCCCTGCTACAGCCCCCTATACTCACCTCATCCCGCGGGGTCCCGCTTCCTGATCCGGACGGGTCACGGAGATATGAGCGCCCGAAGCCCGGTGCGCACGCTCACAGGAGAGTCCGACACTCATAGAGAATGATAGAGCATCGGACTCCTCATTCATTCTCTATGAGCGTCGGACTCTCCTGTGAGCGCGCACGCCAGGCTTCGGCCGTTCATATCTCCGTGACCCGACCGGATCAGGAAGTGGGACCCGGCGGGATGAGGTGAGTATAGGGGGATCGAACGGGGGGTCGGAAGCCTGTCACCCGGCACCGGGGGTGACAGGTCTCCTTTAACAGAGCAAATAGAAATTTATTGCTCTTTAAAAGGGTTTTGAAGGCTATAATTATAAGCCATTCTGGCGGCTACCCTTCTTTTCAACTACATGAAGCAGTCCCTGTGCCTAAGAGAGGGACATGACACCTGCCTCTTCACTCAGCTGAGGGACCCCCATTGATATGATATTGATGGCTTACCATGAGTATCTGAAACCCATTTAAAAACTGTACATTAAACTATTATATAACTATGTGTATGCATAGCATTCTATTTAGCTGCATGCCATCAACAGGCAAGAGTACCTCAATCCACCCACAATTACACATAATGAGATGCGAGGCTCCATAGCTTTACTGTCCCATAGACTTACTTTAGCCTATTTATAAACAACAAACATCTGTAAAACCACAATCCCCCGAGGCAGGGTTTATGAAATCCGCACATTTTAAGGTAATTTGGGGGCGCAGGATAAAAGAAAAGATATTTTAAAAGATCAAAGTACTCTAAGTACTCGTCAAAGAAAAGGAAAAAATAGACTAGAATCATTTTCCTTGGGGTAGACATGCAGGCAGGGCTGATTCTTCCATCCTGCCTGAAGCAAAAACTGACTGAAATAGCCCCCCCCCCCCCCAAAAAAAAAAAAAAAACAACAAGGCTATGTTCACAGACAAGGTTGCATTGAAAATTGCTTTGAAATCAATGCACAATGGTCGGGAATCATTGACATATCAATTGTTTTCACGGCCATAGCAAACAATGGCCATCGTTCAATACACTGTTTGCATTGACTTCAATGCAAAAAATTTCTTTCAAAGTGATATTGTCACCCCATTACCCCCCTGTTCTCCACACCACCCACAAGCTTAGATGCTGCACATTCAATATATACCTGTATATGTGTCTGTGTTTTCTTTCTGCTCTAATATTGCTTTATTTTATCAAGGACAGTGTCACCTAGGAGGAGCTTTGTGGCAATTAGACACTCTACCCACCCAGGAGATAGAACCTAGCTGCCACTGTCCATAGGCCTAGGTGACACTGTCCACCGATAAAATGCAATTTTAGAGTAAATTCACACGGGCAGATCCGCAGCAGATTTTAGGCTGCAAATTCACAGCGAAATCCGCTCTGGATCCTATGCCAATGACTTTCAATGAGCATACATACTCGCAGCGGGATTTATATCCCGCTGGGAGTATGTATGTGACAGTGCCATTAACCGCCCCACTGGCCGGAGCATACTTTACCTCCTCCCCGCTCCGGCTTCAGGCGCTGCTGGCGTCTTTATGTCCCGTTAAGCCAATCAGTTGCTGCGGCGAGGCAGTGCACTGATTGGCTGAGCGGTACGTCAAGCTGAGAACCCCCGAAGCAAGCCGGAGCGGGGAGGAGGTAAAGTATGCTCCGGTCGGCGGGGGGTTAATGTCACATACATGCTCCCAGCGGGATGTAAATGTATGAGGTATGTATCCTCATTGAAAGTCGTTGGCATAGCTTCTGCAGCGGATTTCGCTGTGAATTCGCAGCGTAAAATCCGCTGCAGATCCACCTGTGTGAATTTACCCTTAGAGCAGAAAGAAGACATAGACAAGTGTTATACAGGTATATTTTGAATGTGCAGCATCTAAGCTTGTGGATGGTGCGGAGAACTGCACATAGAATAAGGGAGTGACAATATCACTTTAATTGAAAACAATGGCCGTTATTTTCATAAAACAGGATCTGCACAGCTAACCGCATAACTCTACATAATAGTCATACAGTTACCAAATAATACCACTAAACAAGGAAAAAACTTATATCATTGTCATATTGCTACTGAACCTACTGTACTGAGATCAACATCATATAAACACCAAATAATACTACACAATGACCACAAATTACCACCCCTTAGTGTCTAAATATCATCACCAATATTACCTCTACACAAGGGAAAAATAATACCCCCACAGCCTGACAAGGTACTGAAAAATACCACCAGTACTGCTGCTGAATGAAAACCACCATACAGCGTCCAACATTACTACCGCAGAGTGGCAGTATAGTGATAAGGGTGAAGTTACATTTAGTGACTCACAGGGGGTGTCTTCTCTCATTAGAGTCATTCATTCTGATCTGGTTTTTTCTCCATTCAGTCTGGGCAATCATGAAAACTTCTTTTATTTATGACTTGTCCTCGCACCATTTGTCAATCAAACATTTTAGGCTCTGCACTTTTCCAGCACCCTCCTCACCTCTATACAAATTCCCCATCCATAATGCCCAAAACATGGATATTTTCCACAGTTAAAGACCCACACAGTAATTATCTCCTTTTCCACACGGTAAATACCTCCCTTTTTGCCCCAACACTAAGATCTCTTCTGTGCTTCCACACTGTATCCCCAATTAGCAATGATCCCTCCTCCTGTGCCCCCAAGTAGCAATAATCCCTCCTCCTGTGCTCCCAAGTAGCAATAATGCCTCCTCCTGTGCCCCCAAGTAGCAATAATCCCTCCTCCTGTGCCCCCAATTAGCAATAATCCCTCCTTCTGTGCCCCCAAGTAGCAATAATCCCCCCTCCTGTGCCCCCAAGTAGCAATAATCCCCCCTCCTGTGCCCCCAAGTAGCAATAATCCCTCCTCCTGTGCCCCCAAGTAGCAATAATCCCTCCTCCTGTGCCTCCAAGTAGCAATAATCCCTCCTTCTGTGCCCCCAAGTAGCAATAATCCCCCCTCCTGTGCCCCCAAGTAGCAATAATCCCTCCTCCTGTGCCCCCAAGTAGCAATAATCCACTTTCTTTGCCCCCAAGTAGCAATACTTCAACCTCCTGTGCCCCCCAAGTAGCAATAATCCCTCCTCCTGTGCCAAGTAGCAATTAAACCACATATCAATAATCCCCTCCCCCGTTTCCCCAAGTAGCAATAATCCCTCTCCTGGGCTTGGAAAGACCAATAATCTCCCCTCCTGTTTTCCATCTATTGTCAAAAATCTTGACACAGACATTGGAAGTTACCCCGAACTCATGTATTACTGCTAAAGAATTTAGAAAAGAGAGTGGTGGAAATCCTGTGTTGGAGCAAACATAGAAGTAGAGATATTGGGACCAAGAGAGGGGTGCTGAAATTGGGACCTCATTGCGTAGTTAACCAATAAAGTCAAAAGTCTCAGGACACACTTTTATTGCATAAATGAAAAGGAAAGTGACATCCAGAAATCTAAGGAAGGGACATCGGGTCCCATAACGCATTATCTGCCAACTTTTATCAACTTTATTTTATTGTTTTAAATGTGTGTCCATATACACAATAAGGCCGGAGTTCACATTATGTATGACACCGGCCGTGTCACTGAAGTTCATCCCAGCCAATACTGCACTATTGGCCGGATGAACTTTATTTCTTTAGAATTGGGATGCGGGCACATTCAGGTGTGCCTGCATTCCAATTCCCCATAGCCGACAATGTAAAGTGTGGCTGGAGCCGCACTTTACATTGTCTGCTGTGTCAGTCTTGTGCGGCTGCTATTCAATGAATAGCGGCCGCACAAAACTGACAAGTCAGTTTTCAATGCGGCCGCATGGAATCCTGGCTGGAGTGTATACAGAGTGTTTACACTCTGGCCAGGATTCCATAGTAATGAATGTGATAGGTAAATTCATTAAATAATGGCCATGGTTGCAAACCTGCAACTATGGCCATTGTTTAATGAATTTATACATAGTGTGAACTTAGCCTGAATTTGCATTCATTTTTATGTATGCGCTTCGGATTCTTTGCTGAGCAGCCCAGTGACAGGAGATCCAGCCTTCCTGTTTTCTACTATACCCAGTATCCATGATGGGCCCCAAATTTTGGTATTATTCCAGACCTAGGACCTCCAGGCAAGCAGCTCCTCTCCGATACATCAACCCCCCAAAGGGGTTATATGCATCATGCCGAAGCAGCTGGAAGGTGAGAGTCCATCAGAATTTTCCACTTTTTAACCCCTCTTGTACCAACAGGACTTTTTCCTTTTTCCCTCAGGTTTCCCTTATGTTCTTGTAATTGTGTATTTTCCATAGTGACTTTTTGTTCTTCCTAATCAAAATGACAGGAAAAAAAATGTTGATTCTGATTACCTATCAAATAAATATTTTAAAGAAAGTTTTTCATCTGTTGGTGCCAGTGTTATTGCCAAGTTTTTTTTAAAGTTGTACCATAAGCCATAGCCAATCACTGCCGTCGTGGAGATCCCGGTGGCACAGCCTTTTTTTTCATGTAGTTAAAGTGAATTTACCATAAGGTACATTGCTCTTTTTTTACATTTGCTGATCGGTGTCGGGAACCTGGTGATGGTGTCCTTTGTTTTAACAGCCGCCCAGTTTCTGTGCTCGACACTGTTCTAGCTCTATGCACTGGGGCAGGCCTGCTGCCCCCAATGTACCCTCCCCTCTGTGACGCGGGAACTGGGCTGTACTTTTTTTAAAAAAATACCACGCCACCAGGATCCTGGTGGTGCCACCAATTGGCTAATGTACAAAAAAACACAAAACAATGTACCTTTAAAGAGGATGTACCACCCGGTACATCCTCTTTAACCTGAACGCACGGATCGATCGGTGCCGCCACGGGGAAGCCGGTGCCTCGGTCCGTTTTTCGGACCGCCGCCCAGTTCCTGTGCACGCCGCCGTTCGATCCAGCGGGACTGGCCGGTGCTGAAGCACTGGAGGTCGTCCGGCCCGCCCCCAGTGGAAAGGAATTCCCGCCCCTGTATGACGCGGCTCCATTGATTCTAAGCGAGCCGCGTCATACAGGGGAGGGAATTCCCTCCCACTTGGGGCGGGCCGGCCGACCTCCAGTGCTTCAGCACCGGCCGGTATCGCTGGATCGAACGGCGCCGTGCACGGGAACCGGGCGGTGGTCCAAAAAATGGATTGCGGCACCGGTTTCCCCGTGCCGGCGCCGATCGATCCGTGGGTTCAGGTTAAAGAGGATGTACCGGGTGGTACATCCTCTTTAACTACATGCAAACAGAGCCCATTACACCCCTCCCTGACTAGACTTATTTTTGTATTTTTAGCATATGTTGATTGTAAGAAATAAAGGTTCCTTTCACATGGATAGTTAAAAATTTTAGGGCCCTTTTTTTCTTTGCCATTTCAGGCTTTATTTTTACATAATTTTTGTGATAAAACAAACAAAAATGGATATATCACCTTCTTTATTGCTAGAGCAAAGTGCTTTAAAAATACTTTTCTAAATCGGGTCCCCTTTCTGATTGGATGCAGGGCTAGAAGCTGAATACAGAGGGGGATACACAGGGCCCGTTCTAGGTTTCCTGCTGACTGAGGAGAAACCTGAAATGGCCATATTACACCTTTTAAATGGGTAGTGATCACTTGTAGTGTAATGATAGCTGAAGCATATAACAATACCTGCAAAGTGTTTCCAGTCCTGTCCTCCTTGCATACTATGTCTGTGTCCAGCTATCATTTGCAGGTCGTGGCTGTAAAGTTACAAAAGTGCAAAGGACACAAAGTTTAAACATACAGAACATAAACCACAAGGCTCAGATTTAAAAAAGGATTATAATTTATAAGTTTCCTGCACAAGAAAAATACAGGGGCGCAAACATTTATACTGTACATCTACATTTAAGTTTTTCCATTTATCGCTTTCTTCATATGAGGGAGGAAGCTCCTTGAGAAAGTGGGAACTCCTGGATGGAGACAATTTTTATTTTATTAGATAATAAAAGTTTGTAACTTTTGGAAGCTCTGCAGAGAAGTTATTTCCATCCGTAAAGATGAGCTTGCAGAATATTACGCTGATCACAGTGACTGAGATTAAAGGACTCAAGTAAACCAATAAGAGATCAGCAAAACTTGGCCACGCTCTGACTCTTGCTCCTCGCCCCCGGCTCATTGAAAAGGCAGTATGCCTTTAATTGGTTATTACTCAAGGCACTTCCCTACAAATTTATTTAAATAAAATTATTATATGAATTATCTTTATATGGGGACTGCCAGTCAACTAGGTGGAAACTTTATTTTACTTCCTGATCACTGGACCCCTCCAAGCTGTTGTCTATAGATTATCTCCAGTTGATTACATCTATGGAATATTTTCTATTGTACAGCAATAGCCTAATGAGCGCCAGTCTAATTGGCATAGATTACACCGCCATAAAACTTTGTTTATTCACAACAAAGTCAAGTTTTGTAACATTTTTCAGTAACTCCAACTACCTAAAGGTCCGGCTAGATTGATGGCAGAATTTTACACCTCGAAACAATGGGCGTTATTTTGTCTTTTCAATGCCAATGACAAAGGCAGCTGTCAAGGAAATGAAGTTTCTCACCCAATGAATTGCCTGCGAGGTGAGAATTGTTAGGTTATTTTTAAATGTTAAATATTTCTATCGGTCCTGTTGCTGGCTGCCACACCTAACCTACATTGCGGCTCAGATGTCTCCAATACAGTCATGATTTACTGTGCATGTGGCATTCGGTTTGTTCCCATAAAACACCAAAGAGGGTGGCCCTAATGTCGATACTGAAATACTCTCCTCCCCCTATGCTGCTAAATTTCCACATTGCAGACCAGGAGGGAATGGTTCTTGTTTATGACACTTTTACCTCAAGGTGAGGAAGGACGAATGAAGACTATCTTGACCTGGGTGCCTCTTCATGGACACCACGGCGAATACTGGCGCTTCAGTTGTTGCTTCAAATGGCCAACTCCATGTTCAACTAAAAATCCCAGCCCAATCATTGGTCTAGTGACCAGAACTTACGGTATCAAAAGGTTCCAGAACACTTATCGCCCCCAGATAAATATTTGCCTAATACAGATGCTAAAAAGCAGCTGCAGTATTGCCAACTTAATAAAGTGAAGTACAAACTGCAACACAATTTAACTACATCATGTGAATGAGTTCATAAAGGGTTTGTCCACCGGGGTAGTTGGACACCAGGGCAGATTTGGCTAAGAAAATAAAATAGGCATTACTCACCTTGAAGATCCACTACTATTGCCATTCCGATGCTGGCCCAGTCCTTGCTGTTCTTCACTTCAGCAGGTTCAGCTGTCAGTTTAAGGTGTATGCCGGCCTCCCGAGTCTCCAAAAGGATCTTCACTACTCAACCCTTTTGTTCTTGGATAGGTACGCCAATGCCACAGCAGTTTGGCAGTAGCTTGTGCCTCCTCTTCTTATAGATGAGGTTTGGCGTTTGGCTGTGACGAATGTTAATGTGTTTGAGGAGGATGAAAAAGATTACTGTTGGTTAAACAATCATTCGGCTACCAGTTGTTGAAGGTGTACAGGCATTGTTACTTATGTCATGACTGAGACAAGGAAGTGCTGTGCAATGCAACTGGGAATCAATAGAACAATGGTAGCAGGGGAGAGGGGCAGATAAGTAGAATAATTTTGCCAATCTAGTCATATTTCAATGCAAAAAGTATTCTCTGGACAACAAATTTAAAGGGAAAAATTAGTCAAACTAGAACCAGGTGTGAATATCACTCTGGGGATGTCTGCAATCTGGGATCACCACTGAGCACTGCTCAGAGATTTTTTTTAAATGGATTTTCCCTTTTAAAGGAGAAGTCTGGGGAAAATTTTTATTAAAGTATTGTATTGCCCTCCAAAAGTTATACAAATCACCACTATACACTTATTATGGGAAATACACATAAAGTGCTTTTTTTCCCTGCACTTACTACTGCATCAAGGCTTCACTTCCTGGATAACATGGTGATGTCACTTTCTGGATAACATGGGGATGTCACTTCCTGGATAAAATGATGATGTCATGACCCGACTCCCAGAGCTGTGCAGGCTGTGGCTGCTGGAGAGGATGATGGCAGGGGGACACTGAGGGACACAGGGCACTGGAGGGACACTGAGCATCCCTCTGCCATCATCCTCTCCAGCAGCCACAGCCCGCACAGCTCTGGGAGTCGGGTCATGACATCACCATTTTATCCAGGAAGTGACATCACCATGTTATCCAGAAAGTGACATCACCATGTTATCCAGAAAGTGACATCACCATGTTATCCAGGAAGTGACATCACCATGTTATCCAGGAAGTGACATCACCATGTTATCCAGGAAGTGACATCACCATGTTATCCAGGAAGTGAAGCCATGATGCAGTAGTAAGTGCAGGGAAAAAAGCACTTTATAAGCATTTCCCGTGATAAGTGTATATTGGTGATTTGTATAACTTTTGGGGGACAATACAATACTTTATTTAAAAAATTTCTCCATTTGGCCATGTTCACACAACATATGCTTAGCATAAATCATGGGCATTGTTGCAATTTGCAACAACGGCCGTGATTTATACTGAACATACGTTGTATGTGAATGAATGGAATCCCAGCCGGACAAAAAACTGACATGTCAGTTTTCTGTGGCCGCTATCCATTGAATAGCACAATGGAGTGTGCGGCTGCAGTACTGGCCAGGATGAGCTTCAGTAACGGCCGTTCTGTGACCCGGCTGGGCCGGTGTTATACGCAGTGGAAACATGGCTTTAAATGGTATTCCAATATCAGTCCTGTGTTTCGAGACTCTTCTTTTGCATGTTCATGTTTCCCAGGGGGCAATGCACCTAGGATTTCACTGCATTGAGCACTTTCACTAGCAGCCGGCAGTGTTATGGTTTGGCTGGTCTCCCTGAAATCAGCGATCTGTTTCTCTTATTTATTTATTTATCTCTTATGAATTATTTGCAGTACTTTATCATTTCATTGTGGTCACACCCGCACAGCACACTGTATTCTGTACCTGTAACACCACACAGCACACTGTATTCTCTACCTGTAACACCACACAGCACACAGTTACTACCTGAAACACCACACAGCACACTGTATTCTCTACCTGTAACACCACACAGCACGCTGTATTCTCTACCTGTAACACCACACAGCACGCTGTATTCTCTACCTGTAACACCACACAGCACGTTGTATTCTCTACCTGTAACACCACACAGCACGCTGTATTCTCTACCTGTAACACCACACAGCACACTGTATGCTCTACCTGTAACACCACACTGTATTCTCTACCTGTACCACCACACAGCACGCTGTATTTTCTACCTGTAACACCACACAGCACACTGTAATTTTCTACCTGTAACACCACACAGCACACTGTATTCTCTACCTGTAACACCACACAGCACTGTATTCTCTACCTGTAACACCACACAGCAAGCTGTATTTTCTACCTGGAACACCACACAGCACGCTGTATTCTCTACCTGTAACCCCACACAGCACGCTGTATTCTCTACCTGTAACACCACACAGCATGCTGTATTCTCTGCCTGTAACACCACACAGCACACTGTAATTTTTTACCTGTAACACCACACAGCACGCTGTATTCTCTACCTGTAACACCACACAGCAATATATTCTCTACCTGTAACACCACACAGCAAGCTGTATTCTCTACCTGTAACACCACACAGCACGCTGTATTCTCTACCTGTAACACCACCCAGCACACTGTATTCTCTACCTGTAACACCACACAGCACGCTGTATTTTCTACCTGTAACACCACACAGCACACTGTAATTTTCTACCTGTAACACCACACAGCACACTGTATTCTCTACCTGTAACACCACACAGCACACAGTTACTACCTGAAACACCACACAGCACACTGTATTCTCTACCTGTAACACCACACAGCACGCTGTATTCTCTACCTGTAACACCACACAGCACTGTATTCTCTACCTGTAACACCACACAGCAAGCTGTATTTTCTACCTGGAACACCACACAGCACGCTGTATTCTCTACCTGTAACCGCACACAGCACGCTGTATTCTCTACCTGTAACACCACACAGCATGCTGTATTCTCTGCCTGTAACACCACACAGCACACTGTAATTTTTTACCTGTAACACCACACAGCACGCTGTATTCTCTACCTGTAACACCACACAGCAATATATTCTCTACCTGTAACACCACACAGCAAGCTGTATTCTCTACCTGTAACACCACACAGCACGCTGTATTCTCTACCTGTAACACCACCCAGCACACTGTATTCTCTACCTGTAACACCACACAGCACGCTGTATTTTCTACCTGTAACACCACACAGCACACTGTAATTTTCTACCTGTAACACCACACAGCACACTGTATTCTCTACCTGTAACACCACACAGCACACAGTTACTACCTGAAACACCACACAGCACACTGTATTCTCTACCTGTAACACCACACAGCACGCTGTATTCTCTACCTGTAACACCACACAGCACTGTATTCTCTACCTGTAACACCACACAGCAAGCTGTATTTTCTACCTGGAACACCACACAGCACGCTGTATTCTCTACCTGTAACCCCACACAGCACGCTGTATTCTCTACCTGTAACACCACACAGCATGCTGTATTCTCTGCCTGTAACACCACACAGCACACTGTAATTTTTTACCTGTAACACCACACAGCACGCTGTATTCTCTACCTGTAACACCACACAGCAATATATTCTCTACCTGTAACACCACACAGCAAGCTGTATTCTCTACCTGTAACACCACACAGCACGCTGTATTCTCTACCTGTAACACCACCCAGCACACTGTATTCTCTACCTGTAACACCACACAGCACGCTGTATTTTCTACCTGTAACACCACACAGCACACTGTAATTTTCTACCTGTAACACCACACAGCACACTGTATTCTCTACCTGTAACACCACACAGCACACAGTTACTACCTGAAACACCACACAGCACACTGTATTCTCTACCTGTAACACCACACAGCACGCTGTATTCTCTACCTGTAACACCACACAGCACGCTGTATTTTCTACCTGTACCACAGAGCACACTGTAATTTTCTACCTGTAACACCACACAGCACACTGTATTCTCTACCTGTAACACCACACAGCACGCTGTATTCTCTACCTGTAACACCACACAGCACTGTATTCTCTACCTGTAACACCACAGAGCATGCTGTATTCTCTACCTGTAATACCACACAGCACTGTATTCTCTACCTGTAACACCACAGAGCAAGCTGTATTCTCTATCTGCAACGCCACACAGCACGCTGTATTCTCTACCTGTAACACCACACAACACACTGTATTCTCTACCTGTAACACCACACAGCACGCTGTATTCTCTACCTGTAATACCACACAGCACTGTATTCTCTACCTGTAACACCACAGAGCAAGCTGTATTCTCTACCTGTAACACAACACAGCGCGCTCCATTCTCTATCTGTAACACCACACAGCACGCTGTATTCTCTATCTGCAACGCCACACAGCACGCTGTATTCTCTACCTGTAACACCACACAACACACTGTATTCTTTACCTGTAACACCACACAGCACGCTGTATTCTCTACCTGTAATACCACACAGCACTGTATACTCTACCTGTAACACCACACAGCACTCTGTATTTTCTACCTGTAACACCACACAGCACGCTGTATTCTCTACCTGTAACATCACTCAGCACACTGTATTCTCTACCTGTAACACCACACAGCACGCTGTATTCTCTACCTGTAATACCACACAGCACTGTATTCTCTACCTGTAACACCACACAGCACGCTGTATTCTCTACCTGTAACACCACACAGCACGCTGTATTCTCTACCTGTAACACCACACAACGCACTGTATTCTCTACCTTTAACACCACACAGCACACTGTATTATCTACCTGTAACACCACACAGCACTCTGTATTCTCTACCTGTAACACCACACAACGCACTGTATTCTCTACCTTTAACACCACACAGCACGCTGTATTCTCTACCTGTAACACCACACAGCACCCTGTATTCTCTACCTGTAACACCACACAGCACGCTGTATTCTCTACCTGTAACACCACACAGCACACTGTATTCTCTACCTGTAACACCACACAGCACACTGTATTCTCTACCTGTAACACCACACAGCACACTGTATTCTCTACCTGTAACACCACACAGCACGCTGTATTCTCTACCTGTAACACCACACAGCACACTGTATTCTCTACCTGTAACACCACACAGCACACTGTATTCTCTACCTGTAACCAGTAGCGGTCTTTGGCACCAAGCACCCCAAGCAATCGCTTGGGGCCCCCAACATCCAGGGGGGCCCCCACGCCCCGCTCTTTTCTTGTGCTCAAGACCAGTAGACAGGGCCGCTGCCCCGCTCGCTGCTGTGATCTGAACTGTAACTATGAGCACTCGTAATGAGCGCTCACAGTTACATGCAGCAGCACTGACAGGGCGGGAGCCATTGGCTCCCTTCCTGTTAGTCACTCTTGTGGCCGCAGGAAGTGTTTTCCCTGCGGTCACAAGTGGCAGCTCTGTCCTTGTGGTGCCGGTGCTCCAGTGACATCACTGGAGCATTAGCGCCAGGACAAGGGGAGCGCGGCCTCTTGTGACCGCAGGGAAAACCCTTACGGCCACAAAAGTGAAGAGAAGAGGAGACGCTCGGACCCAGGTGAGTATAAGTGTTTGTTTTATTGTGTTATATAGTATATGGGAAGGGGAGCACACAGGGGCCTGTGTAACTGGGGGAGCGCACAGCGGGGGTCTATATAAATAGGGGGAGCACACAGTGGGGCTATATAACAGGGAAGACACAGGGGGGCTATATATAACTGGGGGAGCACACAGGGGACTATAGACTACTGGGGCTTCACAGAGGGGTCTATATACTACTTGGGTCAGCACACAGGGGGTCTATATACTACTTGGGGCAGCAGAATGGGGTCTATATACAACTGGGGGAGCACACAGGAGGTCTATATCCAAGTGGGGGAGCACACAGGGGTGCTATATACTACTGGGGGAGCACACAGGGGATCTATATACTACTGGGGTAGCACACAGGGGGTCTATATACTGCTGGGGGAACACACAGGGGTCTATATACTACTGGTGGGGCACACAGGGGGTCTATATACTGCTGAGGCAGCACACAGGGGGTCTATATACTACTGGGGAAGCACACAGGGGGTCTATATACTACTGGAGGAGCATATAGAGGTCTATATACTACTGGCGGGACACACAGGGGGTCTATATACTACTGGGGGAACACACAGAGGGTCTATATACTACTGGTGGGGCACACGGGGTCTATATACTACTGGGGGCAGCAATCAGGGGGTCTATATATAATGGGGAGCACACAGGGGGTCTATATATAACTGGGGGAACACACAGGGGGTCTATATATAACTGGGGGCAGGACACAAGAAGTCTATATACTGCTGGAGGAGCACACAGTGGTCTATATACTACTGGGGGAGCACACAGAGATCTATATAATACTGGTGGAACACACAGGGGGTCTATATACTACTGGAGGAACCACACAGGGGGTTTATATACTACTGGAGGAGCACACAGGGGTTTATATCCAAGTGGGGGAGCACACAGGAGGTCTATATCCAAGTGGGGGAGCACACAGGGGGGCTATATACCACTGAGGGAGCACACAGGGGAGCTATATAAAAGTGGGGGAGCACACAGGGGGTTTATATACAACTGGGACAGAACACAGGGGGTCTATATTCTTTTGGGGGAGCACACGGGGGGCTATATATAACTAGGGGAACACAGGCATCTATACACTACTGGGGGAAGCACAGAAGGGGTATATACTACTGAGGGGAAGCACACAAGGGGTATATACTACTGGCGGCTGCGCACAAGGGGTATATACTACTGGGGGCAGCACACAGCGGTCTATTGTTGTGGAGTGTGTGTCGAGGGGGGGGGGGGGCAGACATAACTTCGCTTGGGGCCCCAGAAATGCCAAGACCGCCCATGCCTGTAACACCACACAGCAAGCTGTATTCTCTGCCTGTAACACCACACAACACACTGTATTCTCTACCTGTAACACCACACAGCACGCTGTATTCTCTACCTGTAACACCACACAGCACGCTGTATTCTCTACCTGTAACACCACACAGCATGCTGTATTCTCTACCTGTAACACCACACAGCACTGTATTCTCTACCTGTAACACCACACAGCACACTGTATTCTCTACCTGTAACACCACACAGCACACTGTATTCTCTACCTGTAACACCACACAGCACACTGTATTCTCTACCTGTAACACCACACAGCACGCTGTATTCTCTACCTGTAACACCACACAGCACGCTGTATTCTCTACCTGTAAGACCATATAGCACGCTGTATTCTCTGCCTGTAACACTACACAGCACACTGTATTCTCTACCTGTAACGCTGATATTGGAATAATGTAAAGAACTTTTAGATTTTTTTTTTCTTTTCATTTCCACGCACATATTATGATCAAGCATCTTTTATCTTTGAAGTTTAGCCCCACAATAAGGACTTTATCCAATACTATCTTACATGGGATATACTGTTTATTTTTTTTCCTACAGGTGGGATTAGCAGTGCCGGCTCTGATCCTCTCTGCCGTTAAGCATGTTACTGCATCATTTTTGTCAATACGCTGCAGTACTGCAATGAAACTCCAACATGTGTGAACACAGCCCTAATTTCACTGCAGACTTTTGCACATTCAGTGAAATCAGTGCAGTTGCTGCTTCTGGCCGGTCAGAGATGGTGAATCACTCAGGGGATTGGGGGATCCAGCCAAGCCTCCTGTGACATCACGCCCTGCCCCCTGTCTGCATCATCAGCCTGCACTCAGCAGACACACACAATTTGAGACAGAGGCATGGAAAATTTGTCTCCTAAGGTGGGAGAGCAGAGGGAGCAGGAGACAGTGTGGATTGGCACAGAGGCCATTATTCTTCACTTCCTGGATGTCAATCAGCTACCAGTAGGGATGATCGAACTTTTGAAAAGTTCGGTTCGGTTCGATACGGCGAACTTTCATGAATTTTGGATCGGTCTGAACCGAACCGAAAACGAACCTAACGGCTGAATAATTGCAGCTACAATAGTGGGAGTGTGATAGGGTATAGTTTCGTTTAGTTGCAGTTGATATTACAATGAAAAAAAGTGGGGGAAAAAATTTCCAAAAATAATGAGAAAAAAAAATAATAATAATAATAGGAATAAAATTAATAAAATATAGTGAATCAAAGTGCCAAAATAGTGAAAAAAAATATTGGAAAAAAAAGTTTACAAGGAGGATGCGGCAGCACTTGATTGCACCCAGGCCAGTATTGTTGAGAAGAGACAAGTCGAGAACCAGGAGGAGGCAGCAGTAGATTGCTCGCTTCTCAGTCCAGTATTGTTGAGAAGAGACAAGTTGAGCAGCAGGAAGAGGCAGCAGTTGATTGATTCCAGTCCAGTATTATTGAGGAGAGGCTACTTGAGGAGGAGGCAGCAGTTGATTGATTCCAGGCCAGTATTATGGAAGAGAGGCTAATTGAGGAAGAGGAGGCAGCAGTTGATTGAGTCCAGGCCAGTCTTATCAAGGAGAGGCTACTTGAGGAGGATGAGGCAGCAGTTGATCAATTCCAGGCCAGTATTATTGAGGAGAGGCTACTTGAGGAGGATGAGGCAGCAGTTGATCGATTCCAGGCCAGTATTATGGAGGAGAGGCTACTTGAGGAAGATGAGGCAGCAGTTGATCGATTCCAGGCCAGTATTATGGAGAAGAGGCTACTTGAGGAGGAGGCAGCAGTTGATTGATTCCAGGCCAGTATAATTAAAAACAGACTACTAGTGATCAGGGGTGGATTAACTTTACCATAGGCCCCGGGCTGTTCACCAAGCCTGGGCCCCCCCACCCCACTGTAACTATGGAAGCACTAGCCTGGTGTTCATAGTACAGGATAGATAATGTCATGATGTCCTGATTTGTGCAAAATTGCCATAAAAAACTGTGTTTTTTTGCAAATCATGGCAGAAGTGTAGCCAGGAGACAGTACACCATTGAAAGTATAAGTCTTTTTGTGTGGTCATGGGCCCCCCAGGAGCTCAGGGCCACGGGCTGCCGCCCAAAACGCCCCTATTATAATCCACTACTGCTAGTGATGATTACAATTGCATCTAGGGGGTCACATGATTGTTTTGAGAAACAAAATAACAAATGTATCATTCTTTTGTTCCTGTGTGTATATGCCAAGGTTATTTCTGCATTTTCTGTATGTTCACATCTGAATAGTGAAAGGAATTCACTCAATTAGCTTATTTAGAACTGTGAAGGCAAATCGATAGAGGCAGATATGGTTATCGATAAATCACTCATCGACGTTTATGGACTAATCTTAGAAGTGAGTATTTGATAACGCCTTGCCATTAATGAGTTAATAAATGTTGACATAGGTGGAGTTCTAACAGCTTACTGCTTTTTGGCTTATCATTGTGAGTCTGAGAAGCGATGTGTGTGACAGTCACTTGATGTATTTTTTAGATTTAGTGTCAAAATTAAATGTACAGGTCTGGTCTTCGAATATATTAGATATCTGTTCTCAATAATGCTTACATTCTGTCCCGGTACTTTACATTGCTTCATTTTATATATGTGTTGTTAAAGGCTCTTTCCTTCCTAATTTCTCAATTACAAGTTAGTCATGAATGATCTTTATTTATGACGAAGCTAAATGTTTATTATGGATTTTTGCCCCCACCCATTGCCCTGTGTGACTACATTGGTCACCATACATTGCTGATAGTAGTTCACGTCCCTACGAATGTGTGTAATTCCTATGGCTTGCCCATAAGGGTTAGCTCTAAATCGCACTATACATTTATATTTGTTAGGGTACAAACACACACACCGTATACGCAGCAAATACGCAGCAGATCTGCAGCAGATTTGATGGTGCAGATTTGATGCTGTGTTCAGTTATTTAGATCTAATCTGCTGCATATTTGTTGCGTATTTGCGGCGTATCGAAGCAGTAAATAGGCTGCGTATACGGTGTGTGTGTTTGTACCCTTAGACTATGTGTCTGTGTGAAACATAATGCAATGTATTTCCAATTGTAGCCAATGTGCCGCTAATTATGTTTGATTCGCTATGTTTGTGTAATATCTCTTCCAGGAATTTTCTTTGTTTGATCACATGTTGCTGAGAAACGAGGGTGTGACTTATGGTTTGTGTTAGCGAGCTGCCCGTGCTGCTAACTCACTCCCCTCTCCCCCATCCCCCTCCGGATAGTGGTGTCGAATTCACTATTACGTTATCTTTGAAATATTTGAGGCTTACACTATGACCACATGATGGGAGTAGTTGTGTACTGTGTATATGATATGGGCCGGCAGCAGACATCATGGAGGGAGAGGGAGGAGGGAGGGAGTTAGCAGCACGGGAAGCTCCATATCCCACCCACATAAGTGACGTCATATTTAGTCAGCAATATTGCCTCTAAGGGTACAAACACACACGGCATATACGCAGCCTATTTACTGCTGCGATACGCAGCAAATATGCAACAGATACGCAGCAGATTAGATCTACATAACTGAACACAGCATCAAATCTGCACCACCAAATCTGCTGTAGATCTGCTGCGTATTTTCTGCGTATCTGCTGCGTATACGGTGTGTGTGTTTGTACCCTAACAAGGAAAAAGCCTCGACTAGCTATTACCTTACCAAGCGAGCATTGTTTGCAAGAGGTTTATATTATTTATTTATCTTTTTTATTAAGGTCCATGCTCGGCCACTGCTATGGGACGGCCCTGCGCCTGGGTCAGCTAAGGCGGAGTGCCGCATGGAGGGAGGTTGCCCGGATTGTGTACCCAGATTGGGACAAGCATAGTAGATTACAGTTGATCATTGGTAAGTTATTTACCCACTATGTCAAACAAGAAACTCTACTGTTATGGTCACCTGACGCTCATATATTACTAATGTCTATACGTTTTTTGCTTTCAGCCAAACATGTGGAGACCAGGTGGTCCAGTGTGAGGGACAGATTCATCAGGGAGCGACGGCAGCTGATGAGGCGTGGGGCCTCACAAGAAGAACTCGGCTCTTTGCGTTTTGCCCCAATGCTGCGTTTCATTTTGAATGCCAGCAGACTGCGCCAGTAAGTGTGTGTCTTAATTGCATCTGTCCATGCTAGGATCAGATGATGAGAGTAGTAGGTCAGTCTGTTATGTGTGCAGACATATAGACATGTGTTACGTAGACAGAGATTATATACATCGAGCTTCCTGCAGGAGGACCTATATATTTCTGGAACTGGATAATAATAAAGTTACTAACAATAATGCTCCCCCTGCTGTACACTCAATATTCTTTATAAATGCAGCGTGCCCTAACTGGATACTAAAAATTGTTTAATAAGTCGATGATGTAAGACCTAACTGGAGTTCGATTTAGCTACAAAGTACGGACAGGATAAATGGCGACAAATGTGCCCCAATGATTACATATGACCTAACAAAACGAAACAATGTCCCACTCATTTCTCAAGTGAGAGCCAAGGGCTAATTTGCGCAAGATGTGAGAATAAATTACTATTTCTTTGCAGACATATTATTTTCCCTGAGCATCATTTTTGGGGAGCAGTGTAAGAATGTTGATCAATAGTCTAGATTATGCGCAAAGGTAAGGCTAACACCAGGGGCGTAACTAGAAATGGCTGGGCCCCATAGCAAACTTTTGATTGGGCCCCCCCCCCCCCAACTGACCACTAAACGGTCAAGTGAAGTCATAACTACATAACTGCTAGCTCTGGTCAGGAGTGCTTGCCGTTAAAGGGACATTTGCAAAACCCAGGAGACCAGTAGGGCCACCCGGTGCTGCAAATGATGACGGCTCAGGGGGCCCAGTGTATTGCAGGAGCAGGCCATGGGGCCCCTGATGCGGCGGGCCCCATAGCAGCCGCTATGGCTGCTATAGTGGTAGTTACTAACACATTGGACATACTGGATAAAAAAAGGACACAAAAAGCCTAAGTAAAATCCTGCATTGGATGCATATTGGTTCTTGAGAATTGTTACAATGTTGCTAACATGTTTGTAATAACAGATTTTGTCCACTGTTCATTTGTCAGCAGAGATGAAGAAACTCAACAAACAGCAGAGGCCTCATCGGATGAAGAGAATAAAGAACCTCATCTGATGGAGGCACGCACCATGACTCCCCCACCAAGAGGCCAAGAGGGCCCTGTTGAGCCTGGGCAGGGAGACCAACATCGGTGTTTGACTATTTTCTGGATATCACAAGTTTTTTACTTCCTATCTCTGCCTATGTCTCTCTCCCTCTCTCTACCTCCCTGTAAATATCTACTTGTTTGCCTATCTATCTATGTGCTTTCCCTCCCTAACTAGCACGGAGCTCCTCTCTCTCTGCAGTCTAGACACACAATGAGAAAGAGCATGGACACTCAGGCACTTCCTGTTCCTGTAGTGACATCACACACCTTGATATTCACATAATAAAAGGATAAAAGGGATTATAGGAGTAATAATTCCATTCTGTGAAAACAATACAGTTTTGCGACGCCGTTGCGGTTTTAACGAACTTCGTCACAGACCTTTTGAAAGTTCGGTTCGGTACCGAACCGAACCTTTTGCAAAGTTCGTAACAAATCTGGTTTGTAACGGTTCGGTTCGCTCATCCCTAGCTACCAGTGTGCCGGAACCATACAGATATGGTAATACATTATATAGACACATCTATATAACTTTTAATGTACTTTTAATAGAAAACAAGTTTTCCTTATGTGGAGTTGCCCTTTAAAACAAAAACAAAGTTCTTCTAGGGCTTCTCTTCTGTTCTCTTGTCCGGCACAGGCAGCATATGTTATAGATACTGTCCCGGCCACCTGTCAGGAGCCTCTGGGTCTTCTGGCACAGGCAATGTCTGTAACACACACTGCCTGTGCCAGACGAGAGAACAGGGGAGAGAAGCCCTGAGAAACTGGGAGAGACAGGGGAGCATGTGGGAGGTGAGTTTTGTTTTCTCCTAGTCTATTAACCTACACTGGGGGCCATCTACTAAAGGGGAGCTATATTGGGGGCCATATAGTGATGGGGTACTACATTGGGGGCAATATATTGACAGGGGGCCCACACTGGGGGCTATATACTGAGTGAGGGCCATCTACTAAAGCGGGACTACAATGGCTGCCACGGACTTAAGGTGGGACTACACTGGGGGCCATCTACAATAGGAGGATTACAGAAGGGGCCATCTACTAAAGGGGACTACACAAGGGGCAAGGTACAAACGGGGGACTTCAAAGGGGGCTATCTACTAAAGGGAACTACCGAGGGGGCCATACACTATAGGGGGACTACACAGAGGGTCATCTACTAAAAGGGACTACACAGAAGATTATCTACTAAAGGAGGACTACACAGGGGGCCATCTACTAAAGGGGGACTGCACAGGAGGTCTTCTACTGACCTACTGGGGTAGGGGAGTGGCTATTTTTTTTTAATCAAAATAATTTATTTGCATCTAGCCCCTCTGCACCAGAATATTCACAATATGCCCTTTTATAAATGTCCCCCTATATTCTCACCTGCAGGTTTTATTAGGAGGTTCTGTCACAGAATTTGACATATTTGTTAAGAAAAATAACTACAGAATGTAGCACCATGACGAAACCCATTATTAAGACAATTGGGTCTGTCGGTGACTGCTGTTGTTTGCCATGTCACAGATCTGTCATAGCTTGAATTCCATTTATTTGGAATTATAGCCTTGGAAAAACATGTTAAAAACCTCATCATAGGGCCATAAGTTTTAAAGAGCCACTGTCATTGAAAAAAAAACTTTTGACATGACTTTTTTGAGAACAAGCCAGGAAACACCATGCTAAGCACATTCTTCTCCTTGCTCTGAGTCACATGACAAGACAGCCTCATAATAAAAGTCTATGGGGCACGTTTCTTCTCGCTGACACAGAGCAGGGATCGGACCGCTCAGCAACTCTCTCCGCTCATTATATTGATTGGTCAGAATGCCATTGCCATGCGATCTACTCCCCACACTGTGTCAGTGTCTGTATCATGTCTCTCTGACACGTCAAAAGATTTTTTTGATGACACTTGATACACACTTTAAAGGGCATTTCTCTTTTGAGGACACTAAGGGCCGTATTGTACAGGAGCTATAATCGACCGAATCGGCCCCATTTGGCCCGATTCTGCCGATTTTTGATCCGTGGATTAGAGAGAACGATCAGTTCATCGTTCATTTAGGTGGTTCATTTGCTGGATTTGCACTTGCTTACCGAGCCTATTACACGACTCAATAATGGTACGTAATAATAAACGTAGTAAACATAGTAAAATGTAGTTATGCTTACCTCTCCACTCTTCCCCAGTGTCCTTTTGCTGCTGCTGCATCCCCTGCTGGCCACTGCCACCAATCACTGAGCGAGATAGGACAACACAGTGACCAGTGATTGGCTGAGCAGGCTGTCTCTGCAGAAGGGGCACTGACACAAGAGGCAGTGGTCAGCAGGGGATGCAGAGACACCTCAGGAGGACATCGGAGAAGAGTGGAGAGGTAAGCATAACTACATCTTTATTATTCTCTATATACCAGAGTACCATTTCATCAGCCATCAGCCACGCATTCCCTATTACACAGATGATGCGTGACTGCGGACCATAGTTTATAAACATGTTAAAAGACAATAATAAGCCACAAGCAAACGATTGCTAGCTTCTTGGCCGATTGCTTCCCGATCTGGACTGATTCAGCAAATAATCAATCCATTTAATAAGGTCTGAATATTTCACAGACAGCCCATTGCTTGACTGTAATAGTGTAACACCTCATTTTACCTCTGGGGGTGCTGCAGGAAAATGCAACACTTGAATGCCCCAACTGATTAGATCTTATTGTGTAGGGTCCCAGCAGCTGGACACTTTGTGACCATTTTACTGTCAGGACCCCTTTCTATTACCAGTTTTTCTCAAGAAGTCTGCCAGCCATCGGTGAGAGGGAACTTTACGTCCATCCATTTCATCTCAGTCCAGGTTATTTATCTGATTGTTATACACTACAGATTCTTCCCATACATAAAGATTAGATAATTGTATATTCATTAGCATATATAACAAGTCTTCAGCTACCTGACAGCGTTCTGACATCTAGTGAAGAACAGGGAAGTGATATGAGGAGCCGCTGTCACCTGCACCCTCGTCTGGGGACATTCTGCAAATGACATTAAAGTCAGTCATTCAGTGATAATAATAAAAGTATGTGAGCAATAATTTATGGGGATTAAAATATGGCTTCGAGGATCCGTACTGAGAACCTGAGGAAATCTGCACCAGTTTTAATACATGAAGCAGTTTAACGTTTTTCTACCCAACTAAAATATTCATACATTTAATACATGACGTATGGTCACAAGTGATGTGGTCAAAGATTGGTCGCAGTGGTCACATTAGTGTATGGCACGTTATTTATGGTGCAATGTAAACAGAGACTGGGAAGTGAGCAAAGATTTTTTGCTTTTTGCCACACATGGAGGTGCCCAGATAGACCTTTTTATACAGCTGGAAAACCCATTGGCTTTAAATGTCATTTCCTGGAGATGTTGTTTCAATCAATTCTATATAAACCCGTAATGATGCGGCGTCCAGGTGCCCTATAACGACTCTGTGCTCCATGACCCACTCTCCAGTCTGGTCACAACCTTTATGCACTTGCTCCATCTGTAATTCAATAGGGCAATGTGTGTACCCAGAACCCGTCCCCTTCCAATTGCACCTTATCAGCACTTATTTCGACAAGCTCTGCCCACTCTCTGGACCAGCCACTACTCATGCTGCAACCATACTTGGGAAGCCACCTGGTACCCTTCAGTGACAGAGGTTCAGCTTCTGCATCCTATAACAGGATGAAGGGTGATGACTAGAGATGAGCGAACCTGATGCATGTTTGAGTCGATCCGAACTTTCGTCATCTGATTAGCGGTGGCTGCTGAAGTTAGATAAAGCCCTAAGGCTATGTGGAAAACATGGATATAGTCATTGGTTGTATCCATGTTTTCCAGACAACCTTAGAGCTTTATCCAAGTTCAGCAGCCACCGCTAATCAAATACCGAACGTTCGGGTTCGGATGGACTCGAACCTGAACCCGGTTAGCTCATCTCTAGTGACGACTTTTTCTGGGTGTGAACTAAAGTAAAACCAGTACCCGCTGCCTTGAAGAAGCACTTTGAATTTTTTTTTATTTGTCCCCCCCCTACTCGCTGGCATGTACACTCACCAGCGATGATTGGTGTCCCACGGCACAGCTTCATTCTGATCCTTCGGTGCCATTCAAATCCTGCGCATGTTCACGTCACCTCTCTTCTGACCTCTCTTCTGTCTCCATGACCATTGAAGGCTGGAATGCATAAAGATTCATTGGAGAGCGTGACTTCCGGCCTTCAATCGACATGGAGACATAGGAGGGGTCAGTGACATAAAGATGCGTGGGATTTGAACGGCGCCGCAGGACTGGAACGAAGCAGGGCTGCAGGACACCGATCATCGCAGGTGAGTGTACGTGCCAGCACGCAGTAAGGGGGGAACAAACCCAAAAAAATTTCCTGAGTGCTTTAATACGCAATCCCTACAACAGGAATTTAAAACTTAGTTTTTCCAGTACTCTTTACAATATTCCCCAACCATAGTTCTTAAAATAAGACCAGTTTGCTCACTTCGTACCCTGTACAGTAAGAGTGGGTAGAGTGGGTAGTTGATTTAGCAAGAAGTAGTCTCCAACCAGTTCACCAGCTATAAAAAGATACAGTAAGAGTGGGTAGGAGAGTGGGTTGGGGGTAGATAGTTAGGTAAGTATGTTCCTTCATTAGGCAGGTAGGAACATCCCCCAAGTAGGTACTTCTCTCCAATAGGTAGACAGGTCTGCCACACAGAAGATAGGTCCCTAATAAGTAGGTAGGTGCCCTCAATAGGTATACAAGCCCCCCAGGTAGGTTCTCCAGTTGTTAGGTTATTTCCCCCTTAGGTAGGTGGATAACCCAGTAGGTAGACAAAAAACCCCAGTAGTTAGCTAATTTCCCTGATTAGTTTGCTCCATTAGTAGGTAAGTTGGTGCCCCAATTATGTAGATAAGTCCCCTCAGTAGGTACAGTAGGTAGCTTGCCCATTAAGTAGGTTCCTAGTAGGTAAGCAGTTCCCCCTTGTAGGTAGGTAGTTTTCCCTATTATGTAGATCCCAGCATTAGGTCAGTAGATGCTCTAAGCAGATAGGTTCCCCTCTAACTAGGTAGATTCTCCTTTGGGTAGGTAGTTTTCCCCGTCAGCTACTGTAAGTTATTGCCCCTTTAGGTAAGTCACCTCCCTTACTAACATGAAAAAGAAATAAAAGAAATGCACTTTCCCCTTTCTCATGCCACGCGGCAAGGTCTTCCTCCACCACTGTGGTGTAGGCTATGTCTTGTGTTGTAAAGCAGGTGTCCTGAGCCACTCCTTACATAAAGCTTCCAGCAGACTTCAAAAGTAGGTGATGGAGCAAGGAGCCAAGGGGTTCTATACCACATTTTTACAGTTAAAAGTGGAATTTGCTCATGCTAGGAACTGCCAGCAGTTGCACTCTCCCTTTCCATGTAGGCAGTAAATGATGCTAACTCTCACTTACCCAGCTGCGAGGACACCCACATAGGTGCCTATATTCCCACACTATGTTAATTCAGCAAGAAGTATTCTCCAACCAGTTCACCAGCTATAAAAAGGTGATACAAACCTCAAGTGTCTCAACGTGCTGAAAATTATGCTTGGCTTCAAACCACATGTCAGAGCTGTTTTTACCTCCTAATCTACATATGCTCCAGATGACACAGGCCGACAAATCTAAAATAACGTCCTGCTCATTCATTCAGGATGAATCAGCATAGAAGCCTGTGGGATACGGATTAACAAAGCAGATGACTGAACTTTAATATACATTCTTCACTTTTAGTTATATATGCGTTTATTGACAACATATAAATTAAAAAAAAAACTTTTGATGAGAGTGTTCGGACCGTAACCAGTAATCAGTATTACCAGTGGGGAGGTAACTACGCTACTGCATGCTCCACTCCTTGCTCTGTGTATGCGACCTAGACCTCCCCCCCCCCCCCCGCGCCCCGTTGTCGCGGAGGAGTGATCACCATGTAATGGCGCTGATCCCGGCTCGGCACTCGATTGCTTTCTGCTGCAGCAGTCGAAAGCAATACGGTGCCGATCTCATTGATCTATGCAGTATAACTATACTGCATAGATCTCAATGAGAGATCAGTGTACTTATACTTGAAGTCCCCCAGGGGAAATAACCCTAACCCCAGGGGGGCTTCTAGTATAAGTGTAAAAAAAAAAAAAAAAAAAGTGTTATTATTGATAAAAAGCCCCCTCCCCTATTAAAAGTTTGAATCACCCCCCTTTTCCCATGTTATAAATAAAAATAAATAAATAAACATGTTTGGTATCGCCGCGTGCGTAATCGCCTGAACTATTAATTAATCACATTTCTGATCTTGCACGGTAAACGGCGCAAGCGCAAAAAACATCCCAAAGTCCAAGATTGCACATTTTTGGTCGCATCAAATCCAGAAAAATTGTAATAAAAAGCAATCAAAGTCGCATATGCGTTATTTCCAATAAATTTTATTTATTTTTACATCCTGAACTTCCCACCATTTTTTGAGGCAGCGCTGGTAACTTTGAGTGCGGCCAATTGGCATTTTCTTCCGGTGATAGATGTCAGCGGAACGAAAAGGCTCAAACATATTGGATATCAACATAGCTGATTCATTTATTTTTAAGGCTATGTTTACACTACGTAAAAAAACACAGCCGTATTTCACAACAACAGCTGTATTTGCGCAAACAACGGCCGTTGTTATGAAATACGGCCATGTTTTTTACGTAGTGTGAACCCAGCCTAGGGGTGCGTTCACACGTACAGGAACCGCAGCAGATTTGATGCTGCATATATCAATGTAATTTAATAACGGAGCACAGCATCAAATCTGCGCCTTCAAATCTGCTGCAGATCCTGTATGTGTGAACGCACCCTGGCCAGGCTGGGTTCACACTATGTATATTTGAGGCTGTATTTGTGAGGCTGTATAGCAACCAAAACCAGGAGTGGATTGAAAACACAGAAAGGCTATGTTCACATAATGTTGTAATTGAGTGGATGGCCGTCATTTAATGGCAAATATTTGCTGTTATTTTAAAACAACGGCTGTGGTATTGAAATAATGGCCGTTATTTACTGTTATATGGCGGCCATCCACTCAATTTCAACATTGTGTGAACAGATCCTTTCTGTGTTTTCAATCCACTCCTGGTTTTGGTTGCTATGAGGACCTGACATGAGGACCAAATACTGCCTGAAATATACATAGTGTGAACCCAGAAAGGTGATAAAAAATCGGTATCTGCATTGGAGCAGCAAACCAGAACCACTTACAGTACAAGCAGTGAAAGCAACAACTGCTCGCTGTGGAGAGGCTGCCATTCTATGCAACAGCACCAGACAGCCTGACCCCAGGTACTTTATATCAGAATATAGTATACACGGGGGGGACAGGATCCCACCCTGTACACTTCCCAGCAGGGGATTGGGCTTACGTAGCCCTGCAGTTCCCGACACAAACATTGGTGGCAGAAGTAATAGAGAAAAAACTATACATTATTTTTAATAAAGTTATATTTCAAAGTAATATAACTTTAATAAAGCAATGTATTAGCAAAAACACTGCATTCAGAGGCTCTGTCGATTGAACGCTATGGGGGAGATTTATCAAACATGGTGCAAAGTGAAACTGGCCCAGTTGCCCCTAGCAACCAATCAGATTCCACCTTTCATTTTCCAAAGAGTCTGTGAGGAATGAAAGGTGGAATCTTATTGGTTGCTAGGGGCAACTGAGCCAGTTTCACTTTACACCATGTTTGATAAATCTCCCCCCATGTGTCTAGTTAAGCCTGCCCCCCCCCCCCCCCCCCCAATTTGTATCCTCGGACAGACATACCTGACCCTGGATGTGGGCACTGAACAATCTGGGGGGGATCAAAACATGAATCATTAATATTATGGGACTATCTGAGGGTGGGGGGGGGAGAGAGAATATTGGTGTGAAGTTTTACAGATACACGCACTTTGAATGCCATCAAAGAAAATATTTCCGCCCCACTCAGCGGCCGTGCATGTCTCAGCTTTTTTGTGTAACCGACAAAAAAAAACTGAGGCAAAACATCACAAATGCGTCATATGAAATATCTGAGAAAAAAATTTCCTCAAAGGCAGATAGGTGTTAAGGCAAACAAGCCCTTCTGAACATTCAGGTTAACATCAAGAGGTAACAAAGTGTTGTGTAAGTACCCTTTTACACAGCCCGATTATCGCTAATGAGTGCTCCTCGGAATGTTCATTCACCTTATAATCGGCTTATGTAAAAGAGCCGTCGATCAGCTGATGGGTTAGCATACAGAGGGACATCGCTGGCTATAAGCTGCCATATGGGGTAAAACGATTGCCTGTCCTCCTTTTCCCCAGCACATCAGGGCTACAATCCTTTGTCTATTGATGGGCCCATGCATGTGATCTCAGGTGCAAAAAGTTCTAAAACATGGACACTGTGGACTACTTTCCACCCATTCAAGTAAAAGGGCCTATCGATAACAAATCAAGGTGCACGATGAAGTGCAGAAGACAAAATGATAACTGAGTCTTACTAGACAACCTCCTCAGGAGCTTTTTGTCAGTTCTGCAGTCACCAAAATGTCTACAAATATGAAGGAAGGGGACCTCAACGACCACAACTACAATGGGAAGAAGTGGGTAACTGGCAAAACTTTGATTAGCAATCCATAGTGGTCGGCACCATCCTTGGAACTCTTTTTTTTTAACCAAATGAACTAGTGTAAATTATGTAAATGTTTAAGGCTATGTTCACACACAGTATAATAAAATAAAAATTTGACAGTAAAATAGGTATAAAATGTGGACGTATTGTGAATCTAATAAAGTGCTACATTGAAGTCTAAGTTTAACTCATTAGCATCTACATTATTGATTCTGGCTCAATATCATTCTAGGGAAAAGAGGCATCTCAAAAGAGGTCTTGTATAAGATCTGTAGTGGGGACAGACTTCAAGTTGTCATTGATGTTAGAGGGGGCAATACACGGTATTAAGAACTGGGGCATGAAAACTTTTGATCAGGGTAATTTGGATGTTTTTGGTTGTCATTATGATTTAAAAAGACAAATAAATGGCTTCGACCAACCAAAAACCATTAGTGGAAAGAAAACTTTTTTTTGTGTTATCATTCATATTCTCTGAAAAAAGGACAAGAGAGCAAAAATTCTGCCGGGGTATGTAAACTTTTGAGCATAACTGTATTGGTGAGTGAAATCCAAAAGTTTAGGGTACACATTAAAGAGAAACTATCAGCAGGTTAGAAACATCTAACCTGCTAACATTTCCCTATAGTCCCAGGGCGCTGAGGATGAAGGTAAGTTTCTTTACTTATCCTTGGTGCTGTTTTTAATTACTTTGCAGTTTAATCCATATACTAATGAAGCGGTTTGGTGCACTCGGGGCGGGCCTACTGTTAATGAGGATTATTACTCGAATCGACTCGAACTCGAACCCGGTTCGCTCATCTCTAGACGCCCATTATTTTGAGTCTAAAATAACGGATGTTATTTAGCTGTCTGGCCTCCCCTTAGTGCAATGACTGGTGTTTGTACATTATTTTAGTTTAGGATTACTAATTGAACTTTGGGTGTGGCTGAATTGAAAAGTCCATTGAATTTAATAGTAAAGATGGAGAAAGAATGATGCATTCATCTTGTGGAGCCACTAGAATTTAAATACTGCGCGTTCAGGTTCCTGCTAACCTGAACTTACTGTAAATTCGGCCATTTATAGGTATACTATATAACTAATACTAATCACAATAATAATAATAATACATTTCAGTATATTTTATAATTTGCTCTAAATTTAAAAAAAAAATGTAAAAAATATATATTAAAAAGCTCCATTTTGTCTAGAGAACAATGCTCTACTTTCTTCAAGAGACCTTTTATATTACACCTCAGGTACTGGGTTGGGACAGAGAAATGTACCTTAGGCCAGAGAATGTCCTCCTATGTGTGTTACGGACACATGCATGGAATGCAGTGACACACATAGGAGCTTCTGTATGGGCTGGGTCCTTTGACTGTTGTCCAAATAGCTGGCAGCATAACTCACCTGTAAAGCTGAGACCTAACACAGCCTATAAGTACTGCTTCCATCCAAGCCTCTGACTAGTGTTCCCCTGATGGTTCCAAGGACAGGTGCATAGACCTGACACAGACAGTAAGTGACTTGGAAATGGCCTTTACCTTCATGTGTTTAATGAAGAAAACTTTGATCTATTATCATCCTGAGGTGGATCTCGCACCGAATAGATGGATTATTATTGAGCAATTTAATTTTGACTTTAAATTGAAATTTAATTTTCTTGTTTATTTAAATGTTTTAAATTGAGTTATACATTTGTTACCATATGCATTTAGAATAATATGATGTTATTTAGTAATTTTTTCTAAGTAGAAAAGAAAATCATGGTTTACTTAACTCATGGAAAAAGTATTCATGGGAGAGATGGAAATGGAATTAGTTTGATTTAATTTGATGTTTTTCTTTGATTAATGTGATTTTTCGGTATAAAAGCTGATTTTTAAGTCAATAGTAAAAGTTCTTAAAGATCTTGAATTTTAGACATTTTAGAGAATATTTCGATCAGGATCAATCACCTTATTGCTTGTGATGGTTTTAGTATATCTAGCTAGATAAATAGATTTTGTATCAATGCAGCTTGCAAATTATTGACAATAGATGGACCAAGTTTTTTAAATATTTAAATGGGCACAGTTGTTAAAAAAAAAATAATATATATATATATATATATATATATATTTAATTTATTTATTTATTTATTTTTTCAACATTTTTTATTCAATTGGGCTCCTACCAATCAGGAAAACAAGTTGGAAAGAGTGCCCAGCAGCGCAGTTCAGCTTTCTCTGCCCAGGGGGCTCCGATAAGTCTATGTGGCCACTAGATGGAGCTGAATAACTGCAGGGAATTGAAGCTGATTGTTCTCCCGATTGGTGGGGGTCTCAGTGTGATTCTGACCGCTCAACACTTTTGGTCCTGTCCCTGTGACATGTCAAAAAAAATTTTTTTTTGAAAGATTGAAAGATACACCTTCAATAGGAGAATAGGAGAACTGGGGGTCTACTTATTTTTTCAAGTCAACTTTTATTTGCATGGCAACAACAAATTCCGCAACACTTTACATAGTTTGTCAATTTTGGTCCCTGTGCCTATTAGGGCTCACAATCAAAATTTTACAATAGATCCTATTGGCAACTATCACTTGACCTTAAAGGAGTACTCCAGCGAAAATCTTTTTCTTTCACATTAACTAGTTTCAGAAAGTTATATAGATTTGTAATTTACTTTTATTTAAAAATCTCAAGCTTTGCCATACTTATCAGTTGCTGTATGTCCTGCATAAAATGTTGTTTTCTTTCAACTCTGACACAGTGCTCTCTGCTGCCACCTCTGTCCACGTCAGGAACTGTCCAGAGCAGCAGCAAATCCCCATAGAAAACCTCTCCTGCTCTGGACAGTTCCTGTCTCGGCCTGAGATGTCAGCAGAGAGCACTGTGTAAGACTAAAAATAAAACAACATTTCATGCAGGACATACGGCAGCTGATAGGTATGAGAAGACTTGAGATTTTTTAATTGAAGTAAGTTACAAATCTATATAACTTTCTAAAAACAGTTGATTTGAAAGAAAAAGATTTTCGCTGGAGTACCCTTTTAAAGGGGTTATTCAAGATTGAAAAATCATAGCTGCCTTCTTACAAAAATAGAGCCACACCATCTGCCTGTTACATCCATATCTATTGTCATATATTGTATGCTCATATCAAGCCCATATTACACTGTTATACTGTTGGACATTTTGTATGTTTAAAATGCCAATAAAAACATTTAAATACAAAAATAGTGCCACACCTGTCCTCCGTTTCTGTGTGATATTACAACTCACTTCAATTCAATGCTTATGAACTGTAATACCACACACAAACTGAGGACAGGGGTGGTGCTTTTTCTGGAAGAAAGCAGCTAGGTTTTTATAATTCTGGATAACCCATTTAAAATCAAGGCAGATTAGCATATGACTGGCTTCCTAGAGATGACATATGAATGCCTAGGCTTACTACTAAAAGTCTTTGGAACGCCCTACTTTTACGGTTGACCTAGCACCATTATAGACTTATGAGGTCTCATGTATTATAAAAAATTCTTTAAAGGGAACCTGTCACCCCCCGTACCGGGGTGACAGGCTCCCGACCCCCCGTTAGAGACCCCTATACTTACCTCATCCCGCCGGGTCCCGCTTCTGGATTCGGTCGGGTCCCGGAGATCTCAGCCGCTGCAGCCCGGCGCGCGCGCTGAGAGATGAGTCCAACACCCATAGAGAATGACGGAGAGTCCAGCGCTCCGTCATTCTCTATGAGCGTTGGACTCATCTGTCAGCGCGCGCGCCGGGCTGCAGCGGCTGAGATCTCCGGGACCCAACCGAATCCAGAAGCGGGACCCGGCGGGATGAGGTAAGTATAGGGGTCTCTAACGGGGGGTCGGGAGCCTCTCACCCCGGCACGGGGGGTGACAGGTTCCCTTTAACACAGGTTTCATATGGAAACAATCCACAGCAATGAAGAGAACTGATTAAATTATAAATGCGTCCTTTCAAGTGGTTATCTCCCTTCCTAGTTTTTTAAAAACTTTCTGTTCATGAATTTAGAGCCCGGCAAAAAAAACATTACAATTAAAATAAAATTAGCAACTTTTTATTTTATCAGGCACCACTTTAGGAAGGTATGAATGTAATTGTATCTGCCGGGCGTACTGCAGCGTCCTGAATTAATTAGATTCACTACAGATGATAATTGCACATTTTTATAGAGACGTTTAGGTAATTATAGTGATTAACGGATTATAATTGTATTTAATGCTCAGGAAGAACGGAACCAAAGTTGTCACCGGACAGTCAGGTGTCTGGAATCATGGGGAGGAAGGGGGTGATATACGTCTTGGTATTATTAGCAGGCCTCTTACTTTCAGGTAAGTTACATCCAAGCTTCTTTGGGTCTTTGGGGCTTTATTACAGATAACATCCAAGCAAGTTTTAAGTTTTAAACTGGCACATTATATGTATAAGGCCTAAACTAGCACTAGGCCTAAAGTGTATATTATAGATACTCATACAAGTAAGAGCTACATAAGTGCAAGTGTATAGTTGTAAAGGCATGTGTATAGGTGGTGGTGGTGTGTGTGTGTGTTGGGGATTTAGGAGTAAAGTAAAATCGATAAACTAAATTGTAATATCATTGTTTCTATCAAATTTAGAACATGGGGCAAAAGGACAGGAAACTGTAAGTATCAAACACATGTGTTCTAATTTTCTTGAATTACAAACGTATAAAGTACTTGTCATCCTGACATCCAATTGTTCTTAATGATAAGGCACCCAAAAATATAAAAAAAATCAATATAATATCAAATGAAAGGTTAAAAAAAAAAAATCAACACAGAATTAGGGATGGTCCGAACCTGGTTCGGGTCGGGTTCGTACGAACCCGAACCCACGGAAATGACCATAGGCTGTATCCCAGTTTTCCAGGCGGTCTTCCCGCTGTATCCACCCGCTGCACAGAGCGGGCAGACAGCGGGAATCTGATGCCGAGCGTTCGGGTTCATACAAACCTGAACCTCGGCAGATTCGGACCATCCTTACACAGAATATTAGAAACGCTTGCGATGAATGATCCTGACTGTAGAGTCTTTTTGACAGCAGGTGATAGTTGTCCATATAACCAACTATAACCAGATCTTCTTACGCTTTTTGAAGGGTTATCTTCTTAAACTTTTTTTTTTAAATGAAATTTCCTTCCTAGTAAATGCCATAACAGTAGGTTGAGTAGAAAGGCACGAGGAAAGTCATTGGTTGCTTGAAGTCTTATTCCATAGTAACTTCTTTGTGGAGAGTCTAGGGTTGTATAACACAGCCTATCTCCTTCCAGATATGAGCGCCGAACTGCCAGATCGGAATTTACCAATTAATTTAATGATTATTAGGGATGAGCGAACCAGCTGAGGTTTGGGTTCGTACGATCCTGAACTCTCGGCTTCCGATTCCCGCTGTCTGCCCGCTCCGTGGAGAGGGTGGATACAACCTTGAAGACCGCCTGGAAAACTGGGATACAGCCATAGCCCTAGGCTGTATCCCAGTTTTCTAGGCAGTCCTCAGGCTGTTTCCACCCTATCCACAGAGCGGGCAGACAGCGGGAATCAGAAGCCGAGAGTTCAGGTTCATACGAACCCAAACCTCAGCCGGTTCGCTCATCCCTAATGATTATTACAAAACTGTTTGCTATCAATATTTTTTGTGTTGGACAGAAATTAGCATTTGATTGCAGGAAATAATGTAAAGCAGAACGAGGACCATATAAAATTAATATGGCAGACAGGCCCACAAGAGATGGGAACCCATCAGAAGTTAGGGTTCTTTTAGTTGGCCCGATATGGGCTGTCAACAGAAGCAAACAAGTGATGATCAGCAAGATCGGTGATCATTTGCAGTGCCTTCACACGGTACAACTAATCGAGGAGCTAGGCCACACAAACAATCCATATATCATTTGTGTTGTTGTGAATACATCTCTATCGGCTGTATATCTCCTGTTTACACAGGCAGGTGTGCGGCCAGTAAACAATGATTTATAGGCCTGCTTAATAGATTTTCCCACTCCTCGGCTGATCACTGACACGTTTACACAGACGATTATTGGCCGAATGAGCATTTCTAGCAACACTGAAACATTGAAAATAATCTGCCTGTATAAAAGTGCCCTTACATTGATAACACTACAGAATTTGAATGCACTAACTAAAGAGAGAAAAAAACCAGCACTACACCTGCAGTTGTTATAAATCAGCTGTATTTGCTTCCAAATAAAAAACTAGAGTACAATAGGAATTCAAACGCTAAATATTAAATAGAAAAGCCTAAGAAAACTTAAACTGTAAAACAAAAAAAAAAAAAAAAAAACAACAAAAAAAGAACATTCTAGTATTAAGGGCAAATTTGAGGGTTGGTACTTTCCAACCTGTTAAATCGCTGCAGGCTTCATGCCGGAATGTTTCGCATGTTTTGTTAAAAGTAATTAATTGAAAAAATGAAACTCATTCACCTCCGGGGAACAAAGCAAATTCACCACACCCTGTGTATAAATACTGTACAGTCCTGAGATGCTTTCAATGTAGTCAGACAACTGATTAAGGGAAAGTTCTTATGACAATAAAAGGAAGGATAAACATCACGCCAG
>NC_091462.1:100460928-100461984 GCF_027789765.1 Dendropsophus ebraccatus | reverse complement strand
AGAAAGATTATCTGACACCCACCGGCGGGGGTGGCGATCAGAGCGGCGTCGGCGGCGGGGGTGGCGATCGGGACGGCGGGGGTGGCGATCGAGCCGGCGCAGGGGGCTGCGGATGAGCGGGGGGCCAGGCTGCGGGCGGCCGGACTTTCGCGCGACGACTGTTTACACGGAACGATTGGCGAATTTTTTGCGAACGACGATTTAAGAACAAGCTAAAAGATCAAAATGAACGATTTCTCGCTCGTCGTTCAATCGTTCGCTGCGTTTACACGTACGATTATCGTTCGAATTCGATCGTCATCGTGCAAATTCGCACGATAATCGTTTCCTGTAAACGCAGCATTACTCTGCACTCATTACCTGTATTTATTGCACCTGTTTGATCTTGTTACCTGTACAAAAAGAAAAACTGTCCACACACTCAATCCCTCACACTCCAACATCTCCACCATGGCCAAGATCAACGAGCTGTCTAAGGACAAAACCTGTACAAGGCTGGGATGGGCTACAGGAAAATACTCAAGCAGCTTGGTGAGAAGGCAACAACTGTTGGTACAATTATTAGAGAATGGAAGAAACTAAAGATGGCTGTCACTCTTCTCTGCAAAAAGAAGGGGAGGGGGGATTAGTTTGGGAAATGTATAATTGCGATTTTTGCATATGATGTCAGTTCACTGATAGTATAATTGTCATTTGCTTCAAAAAGACTCTTTTCCCCCATTGTGCGCTCGCTAGGGGGCCATCAAGGACTGTGGACACTCTTCGCAGGTTAGAGTGTGGGGATTATTGTTGTTGTACATGGCCTTTCCTAATTTCTTTGTATATACTGTATGCTTAAATATTGGAAAACTGTAATAAAACCTTTGTTTGAAAAAAAAAATATATATATATATATAAATATATATATCCTGCAGGGCACACAAGGTCCTCCTGGTCATGTGGTCAGATGAGACCATAATAGAACTTTTTGATATCAACTCCACTCACCGTGTTTTGAGGAAGAGGAAGGATGAGTACAACCCCAAGAACACATCCCAACCATGAAGCTTGGGGATG